>NC_044992.1:52315393-52498245 GCF_008728515.1 Papio anubis
TTACTGTACTTCGTTCAGTTACGTATTACTTCCATATAGGGATTCCTAATTTGGTTTGTTTTTAAAATAATTTGTAAACACCTAATGAAATACATGATATGAAGTCAAGAGGTACAAAGGGCATACAGCCCTGCACCCTCCCAGTTTTCCCTCCCGAGAGGCAATCACCATTACCAGTTTCTTGTGTGTGCTTCCAGAGGTTGTCTAACAGAACTTTGGTGATGAAAATGGTGGCCGTGCTGCCCAGTTTGGTAGCCATTAGCCACACAGGGGCAGTTGAACCTGTGTATGTGGCCAGTGTGTGTCTTAGGAGCTGACTTTAAAACAAAATTTCTTTTTCAACAGAAGACACAGGTCTCTGTTTACCAGACTGGTCTGCAGCCAAGTAGCCAGAACCTTGGCCTCAAATTCCTATTTTATTTATTTTTTGAGACAGGGCCTCACTCTGTTGTCCAGGCTGGAGTGCAGTGGTGCAGTCATAGCTCACTGCAACCTTGACCTCCTGGGCTCAAAGAAATCCCTCCACCTCAGCCTCCTAAGTTGCTGGGACTACAGATGCACGACACCATGTTTGGCTAATTTTTACAGTTTTAAATTTTTGGCGGGTGCAGTGGCTCATGCCTGTAATCTCAGCACTTTGGGAGGCTGGTGAGACGTCACCTGAGGTCAGGAGTTCGAACAGCCTACACAATAGCGTGAAGCAGAAACCCTGTCTCTACCAAAAATACAAAAATTAGCTGGCTATGGTGGGTGCTGTGAGCCCAGCTAGCAGAGGCATGAGGCATGAAAATCACTTGAACCCAGGAGGAGGCAGGTTGTAATAAGCTGAGACTGAGCTGCCTCCCGGCCTGGGTGACAGGTGAGACCTGTCTCAAAAATAATAATAATAATAAATAAATAAATAAATAAATTTTTACGTAGAAAGGGGGTTCACTATGTTGCCCAGGCTGGTCTCGAACTATTGGCCTCAAGCTATCCTCCCACTTGGCCTCCCAAAGTGCTGGGATTACAGGCGTGAGCCACCAGGCCCAACCTAAATGTCTATGTTAATAGCCATATGTGGCTAGTGGCTACTGTATCAGACCTCACAGTTCTGTGCAGATAGCACACAGCACACAGTGCATACTATACATGCCCTACTACATCTTGCTTTGCTCCCTTAACAGTGCTATGTATCTTGGAGATAGATTGTCCCAGTCTGCCTCATTTTTAAAAACTGCTGCATAATATCCTCTTGTAATCCACAAAGGCAATCCCAGACCCAGCCTGGAGAGCCATGGGTCATCCCTTTTTATAACAAGCTCTAAAATCTTCCACATATACCATGACCAAGGCACATCAAAACAACCCTAGGTTCCTCATGCCTCTACTTTTATCAGCCTGGGCCTGACATAGTTGGATATTGAGTAGTCACTTTTGGTGGCTGGCGGAAATAATTTACCATGAATGACTGCCCTAAAATATACTCTCCACCCACGTGGCCCATGCCAGGCATTCAGTGGTGCTGGTGGCATTCTTTAAGGTTGCTCATATCTCTAAGTGGTTCTCCTTCATAGAGCAAAGTTTCCTGGGAAAGGTGGCCATTACGCAGAACATCTGGGGCTGAGCTTGCTTTTGCCCTGAGAGAGGGGCCAAAGGACCTAGTAGAGCAGCAGGGGCTGTGACGGTGAACCTCATTGTTTTCAAAATTATTCTTAAGAGGCCAGGTGGCCAGGCTCGGTGGCTCATGCTTGTAATCCCAGCACTTTGGGAGGCCGAGGCGGCGATCACGCAGGTCAGGAGATCAAGACCATCCTGGCTAACACGTGAAACCCCATCTCTACTAAAAATACAAAAAACTAGCCGGGCGCAGGTGGCGGGCTTCGTAGTCCCAGCTACTGTGAGGCTGAGGCAGGGAGAATGGCGTGAAACCCGGAGGTGGAGCTTGCAGTGAGTTGAGATCCCGCCACTGCACCCCCAGCCTGGGCGAGCAGAGCAAGACCCGCCTCAAAAAAAAAAAAAAAAAAAAAAAAACAAAAATACAAAAACTAGCTGGGCGTGGTGGTGGGTCTCTGTAGTCCCAGCTACTCTGGGAGGCTGAGGCAGGAGAATGGTGCATGAACCCAGGAGGCGGAGCTTGCAGTGAGCCGAGATGGCAACTCTGCACTCCAGCCTGGGCGAGCAGGGCAAGACTGGCCTCAAAAAAAAAAAAAAAAAAAAAAAAAAAAGGCCAGGTGCATTGGCTCACACCTGTGGTCCCAGGACTTTAAGGAGCAGAGACAGAAGGATCATTTGAGTCCAGGAGTTCAAGATTAGACTGAGCAACACGGGGTGACCTTATCTATACAAAAAATTTAAAAGAAAATTAGCCGGGCGCGGTGGCTCAAGCCTGTAATCCTGTTATCTCTTTGGGAGGCCGAGACGGGCGGATCACGCAGGGTCAGGAGATCGAGACCATCCTGGCTAACACGGTGAAACCCCGCCTCTACTAAAAATACAAAAAACTAGCTGGGCTTAGGTGGCAGCCTGTAGTCCCAGGGAGGCTGAGGCAGGAGAATGGCGGGAACCCGGAGCGGAGCTTGCAGTGAGCTGAGATCCTGCCACAGCACTCCAGCCTGGGTGGACAGAGCAAGACCTCGGGCTCTCAAAAAAAAAAAAAAAAAAAAAAAAAGAAAATTAATTGGGTATGATGGCATGAGCCTGTGGTCCCCGCTACTCAGGAGGCTGAGGTGGGAAGATCACCTGAGCCCAGGAGGTTGAGACTTGCAGTGAGCCGGGTTCACACCACCGCACTCGAGCCTGGACAACAGAATGACACTGTCTCAAAAAAAAAAAAAAAAAAAAAAAAAAAAAAAAATTGTCCTTAAGTCCATGTGGACCCCTGACTAGGTTTGCGCCCTAGACAGTCTTCCTCTGAGGGCAATTCAGGTGGTGAGACTCCAGCTTTAAATGGCCTCTAGAGAAATTTCACTAACCTGCCTTGGTATTTGACCCTATATAACCCCTTTCTTCTGGAGTTCCCTTTGGGTGGCAGTAGATATGGGATTTGGTGTCTGACAGATCTGGGGACAGCTCCCAGCTCCAAATGGCAGAGTCTTTTTACAGATTACAAGCCAAATACTTCGCACTATTTGCTGATCTTCAGGAAGTCAGTCTATATTTCATAACAAGTCACATGGGGATAACGCAGGAATGGCCTAAAATGCTCTCAGTACTATTCCTGAGTCATCCCTCAGGGCGGGGCTTGGTGTTAGGCATGGGGGGAAGACACCTCTGGCACCTCCCCTGCCTCTCTGCCATAGAGAGTGAACACAAAAAGGGTTTAATATAAGTTGCAGGCGCCAGGGACTCCTGCCTGTAATCTCAGTAGGAGCCAAGGTGGGAGGATCACTTGAGGCTAGGAGTTCAAAACCAGCCTGAGCAACAAAGTGAGGCCCGTCTCTAAAATAATAATAATAAAAATAAAAGGTATACTAGGGAAGTTGATGTAGGGGAATCGCGTGTGAGTTAGAAAGAGGCATGGGGGTCAGTCATTTAAAAGCAGCATCAGGATGCTCAAGACTAGAATCCACAGATGTATTTTTTCAGAAACTGAATTTTCTGGCTGACGCAGTGACTCATTACCCTGTAATCTCCAGCACTTTGGGGAGGCCAAGGTGAGCAGATCACTTGATGTCAGGGAGTTCAAGACTAGCACCGGCCATGGGTGGAATCTGTTTTTAGAAAAATCCCAGCTATTCAGGAGGCTGAGGCAGGAGAATCGCAGACAGAAGGCAGAGGTTGCAATCAGGGTCAATGCTACCATTCAGCCTGGGTGACAGGTAGAGACTGTCTCAAGCAAAACAAAACAAAACAAACAAACAAAAACAAATAGACGCGACGCTTCGCACCTGTAATCCCAGCCATTTGGGAGGCGAGATTGGATCACCTGAGGTTAGGAGTTGAGACCAGCCTGACCAGCGCATGGTGAAACCCGTCTCTACTAAAAATATAAAAGAAATTAGCCTGGCATGGTGGTGCATGCCTGTAACTCAACTACTAGGGAGGCTGAGGCAGGGAAACTTGCTTGAACCAGGAGGTAGAGGAGATACAGTGAGCCAAGATCATGCGTTGCATTCAGACTGCTTAACAAAATTAAAACTCCATCTGAAAAAAAAAAGAAAAACAAACAGACAAACAAAAGAGCAGCTGAATTTCCTGTGGACACTTTTCTCTGGCAGCCTTTTCGATGAGGGCTATGTTTCTCCAATACTATATGTTACTGCAAGACTGCTCAGCTTTCATTCCAGTGAAAACATTCTAGAACAAGCTCCCAGGTCAATCTCAGGTGTTTCTCCAGTAACTCAGGGCATGATTGTGTCACCTGCTGCTGTGAGTGACACCTCTCGGAGCCTCTGACTTAGCTAGGTGCCACCATGTGACTCCACCGTAGACTCCCCGCCTTCTTATTTTGCAAAGCCTCGGACATCCCAAACACCTACCAAAAGTGAGTAGAGTGCCAGGACACATCCAATTTATAAGTGTAGCCTGAATGTGGAAGTAAACGGTGGTGGCTGCTCGTGACATTCACCCCTTTCTGTGCAGCTGCTGGAGGCCCAGGGCTTGCATCCAGGCTCCTTGCCAGCGGGGTGCTGCCAATAAAATGGAGTCACGTGGGATTTGGAATGTGGAAAGGAGGTAGAGTCATCCTTTCCTCCCCCGCAGCAGCAGATGTGCAGGCTCTGGTCAGCTGGACTCCATACTCCCCCACCAGTCACCAGCCTGGGGACCATGGGGCTGCAAGGACCTCAGCAGCAGTTTCCCGAGTTTCCTGACTTCTTCCACCCTCTGGAAATCAGCTGTGGTAAAGCAGCCTGAAAGCCAGGGGTGCAACCCCCTCCTCCCCAACCTTCACCACCTCTAGCCCCTCCAGTGATAAGCACTAATTGCCTATATACAACCCCTTTTTGTTTGAAATAGCTAGGGTAATTTCTGTTTTCCTATCTGGGGTAGTGTAACATAAGAAGAAATATATATATGGTCTCTGCCCCCAGTTCCTAACACAAAGCTCCTAAACCCTTTGGAAATTCCTGAATGATGGGGGTGCTAAGAGCGTTGTCTTCTTTTTTGTTGTTAATTTATCATTTTTCTTTTCTCCCAGGTGTTTTTTCCTTTTTAAACTTTTATTTTAGGTTAGGGGATACATGTGCGCATTCGTTATATAGGTAAACTTGTGTTACGGGGGTTTGTTGCACAGATTATTTCATCACCCAGGTACTAAGCCTAGTCCCCAATAGTTTTTTCTGCTCCTCTCCCTCCTCCCACCCTCCACCCTCAGGTAGGGCCCAGTGTCTCTTGTTTATGAGTTCTCATCATTTAGCTCCTGCTTATAACTGAGAACATGCAGTGTTTGGTTTTCTGTTCCTGTCTTAGTTTGCTGAGGATAATGGCCTCTAGCTCCATCCGTGTTCCTGCGAAAGACATGATCTCGCTGTTTTTTATGGTTGCACATCTTTTATTCTAACATTTGGTCCTTGAACCTGGTTCCTGACACAGAGCTCCTAAATCCCATGGAATTTTCTGGGTGATAGAAGCGTCCCTTGTTCTCATGAGGTGACTCTTGCTGGGCTATTTATTTGGGTCTGGTCACCAGAAAGACCTAACTATGGGTGGAAGCTTTGTGCTTTCAGCCCCATTCCCCAGCCTCTGGGGTAGGGAATGGAGCTAGAGCTCAATCACACCTGCGTGACAAAGCGTCCAGAATAATCCTTAAAAGACAGGCCTTGGAGAGCTTCCGGGTTGGCGAACGCATCCATGTGCCGGGAGGGTGGTGCACCCCAGCTCCACAAGGACCTTTCCAGACCTCACCCTGTGTATCTCTTCATCTGGCTGTTCATTTGTGTCCTTTAAAATATCTTTTGTAATAAATCAGCAATAGTAAGAAAACTGTTTTCCTGGGTTCCATGAGCTGTTCTAGCAAATGTTCAAACCTGAGGAGGGAGCTGTTGGGACCTCCAGTTTATAGCCAGCTGGTCAGATGCATAGGTGATGCTTGGCCTTGCACCTGGGGTCTGATGTGGGGGCGGTCCTGTGTGACTGAGCCCTTAACCTGTGGAGTCTGGTGTTCACTCTGCTTAGGGCTTCTCTGCCTTTGTAGTGTCCTGTCAGAAGGCCTTTCCTTCCTCTTGTCAGCTCAGAAAACTTTTCTTCCACTTCCCTTCTTCTGTATCCCATACATCTCTCCTTTCCAGCCAACCAGAGAAGAACCAGGGCTGGCTCCACTGCCACCATGCCCGTCCCACACTGTCTCCTCAGGATGTATTCAGATGTCGGCCCTCACAGGTCTACGGGGCCTTTGGGGAAGGGATGCTGTCCTAGTCAACTCTCTCCCAGCACCAGGCACAGCGTCCTGGCACGTTCCATCACTGTGGACTCTCCCCAGGTGGCCTGACCTTCCCTCCTCTGAACCGCTGCATTTCTTGTCTGCATCAAGTTTGCCCTAATCAGATATCGCCTCATTTAACCATCTTTTAAAAAATGCTTTATTTATCTGGCAGGTTTATTGGAATCAGAATTTTCATTCATTTAGCTGTTGGCCTTGTGTCCACCTCTCCCTGGCACTCAGGTCTCACTTAAGAGCTGGCCTTCTGAGCTGTGGTTTGCCGTCAGTGAGATGGAGACAGAGGTAGCCCTAGGCAGTCTTGTTTTGTTCCACGTGACCCTGGGTGCCCCTCCCCCTCCCAGGCTACAGAAAGGGATGGGCACCGGCCTGGGAGAGACAGTTTATCCACAGGTTGGCCCAGCAGAAATTCTGGGCTTAGACAAAACTGCTCAATTGAGGACAAACTGGGCAAAGTAGAATCTTACTTTGGGAGTTTTTAGAAATATGGTGGGATAGCATTTGGGAATAATAATTGTAGCCAGGCATGGTGGTACACACCTGTAGACCCCCGGCTACTCTGGAGGCTTAGGCAGGAGGATCTTTTGAGCCCTAGAACTTGAGGCTGCAGTGAGCTATGAATGCACCACTGCACTCCAGCTTGGGTGACAGATCAAGACCTATCTCAAAGGAAAAAGGTACACATTTGAGATACGTAAAAAATGTTTTGTTATATAAAATAATTATCTAGGCATTAAAATGTGAAATTATGTAAATATGCCAAAATAGGAACCTGGAGGTGCTCAGAATCCAGACTTTGGGAGCCCAGCAGTGCAAGGATCTCTAGTTTTGGCTTCTTTTTTTTTTTGAGATGGAATCTCGCTCTGTTGCCCAGGCTGGTGTGCAGTGGCCCCATCTTGGCTCACTGCAACCTCTGCCTCCCGGGTTCGAGCAATTCTCCCTGCCTCAGCCTCCTGAGTAACTGGGATTACAGGTACGCACCACCACCCCCAGCTAATTTTTGTATTTTTTAGTAGAGACAGGGTTTTGCCACCTTGGCCAGGCTGGTCTTGAACTCCTGGGTCCACCCACCTCAGCCTCCCAAAGTGCTGGGGTTACAGGTATAAGCCACCATACCCAGCCTGATCTTGGCTTCTTGTCAGCTCCCTGCTTATGTCCAACACTCACCCCTATTACAGAGCTGGTGTGGGGAGTTTTTGTCCTGGTGACTTAACAGTGGAACTAAAGTGCGTAGCACTGTACCTGACCACAGCTGGTGCCCAATAAACAGCAGCTGCCATCATCCTCACCATCCGTATGTTATCGTTATTGACTCTTTGATGGCAACCATGGCTTATCCCCCTCTATCTCCCTGTGCCCTACAGCAGGGCAGTGGAATGGTTAAGAGGCTTTGAAGTCTAACAGTCCTGGCTTAAAACCCTAACTTGTCATTTGGATGTGTGGTCTTGGACACTTGGGCAGGTCACCTAAGTCAGATGATGATTTTAAAAACTATGCTTCCATGGATTGCTGGGCAAAATGATATAAGACTGTAAAAGGCCTAACCCAGGGTTTGGCATCAAGAAGGCAAATTGTAAATGTTAGCTGCTACTCTGCCTATAACTATTTAGTCTTGTGCTTTAAACTCAAATATTTGCTGGCCCACTGAAGTCACCACACAGAGAAAGATGCTTTTCATTCTCAGTAAAGAACTTTGGGAGATAACTGGGGCAGGCAGCTAGACAACAGGTGTCTTTTGTCCAGCATCAGCAAACTCATCAGAACCGATGGATGGCTCACTTTGCTTAGAAATCCCACCAGCATGCATGCACACCAGCATGAACAGCCCAGTGTGACGGAGCTGGTTCCCAGTCACACTGCTCCTGGGAAGGTGGGGGGCAACTGTTCTGCAGTTAGCGCCGTTCTTTACCTCCTATTACCAACTGCCTGAGTTCATTTGTGTTCAGTTAGGTAGATTACCAATTCTTGTTCATTCTGATTTTCTTTTGCTCAATAATGTATTTAATGTTCACTGACCTACCAAATGTGATTTATTAGTGACTTTTTCCTTGAAGATGGAGTGGAGGAATCCTTGCGCCTTCTGCAACATTCTACTGCCGTTGTGGAACTGTGCAGCTATGGATGTGCATCCGTGGGGGATGGGGAGAGGCTAGGGCAGTACGTGAATGGAGAGGTAGTCCCCCGAGTATGTTTTCTGAAATACAGTCCGGCGGAGGGCAGTCTTGGGAAATTACTGCTCTCACACACTCTTTTGACCCTACCCCTCCAGCACCTCCCTGCTATCCAAGGGTTGGGAATTTTTTTTTTTTTTTGTCTTTTTTTTTTTCCTTTTTGTGGAGAGCGGGGTCTCGATATATTGCCCAGGCAGGTCTTGAACTCCTGGGCTCAAGCTATCCTCCTGCCCCTGCCTCCCTGAGAGCTGGGATTACAGGCGTGAGTCACCGCACCCAGCTTAAGGTTGGTATTTTTAAAAATAAAAACAAATTATGAAAAAACCAATGTGACTTTTCCACCATCTTGTAAGGGTGAAAAGCTCCCACCAAGTCTGGATGAACATTCATGCGTGGGCTTGAGGGCTTGGGAAAAAGACGGGGCTTGGCCCCACAGTGCAGGCAGGCCCAGTGATCCCATGAGAGGGGCCAGGAGGTGGGAGGTCGCCTGTGGGCAGGAGGTCAAGTATGTGGTATTTTATGACTGGTGCTTGATGAACCAAGGGAGAGGGCACGGAAAACAACGGTATTTAATTGTAAAATCTCCACCCCTGAGGATATGTTTTCAGGCCTGGGTGACTAATTAGACTGGGAAACAAGGGAGGGAACCAAGGCCCTGTGCTTCCTCTGCCCGCTGCCTCTGTGGATGTGTGGGCCGCTGGCTTCAGTCCTGCTTTTCTTTCTGATGGCCTTTGCTATTTATGCATAAATATTTAACTACACATTTAATGTCTTACTGCATGTCTATAATTAGTTATATATATTCTTTGATAAAAGAAAAATAAAAGCAGCTTTGGCTGCCGAAGGAGTGGCAGTGGTCAGGCAGCCCAGCTTCTCGAAGGCTCTCGGCACACCGCGGCCCGAAGGCACCTGGCACGCGCCTTCCTCGCCGCCAAGATGCCCAAGAGGAAGGTCAGCTTCGCTGAACGGGCCGCCAAGGAAGAGCCCAGGAGGAGACAGGCGCGGTTGTCAGCTAAACCTCCTGCAAAACTGGAAGCGAAGCCGAAAAAGCCAGCAGCTAAGGGTAAATCTTCAGAGAAAAAAGTGCAAACAAAAGGGAAAAGGGGAGCAAACGGAAAACAGGCCAAAGTGGCTAACCAAGAAACTAAAGAAGATTTATCTGCAGTGGCTGGGCACGGTGGCTCACGCCTGTAATCCCAGCACTTTGGGAGGCCGAGGCAGGCAGATCACCAGGTCAGGAGATTGAGACCATCCTGGCTAACACGGTGAAACCCCATCTCTACTAAAATTACATAAAATTAGCCGAGTGTGGAGGTGGGCGTCTGTAGTCCCAGCTACTCTGGAGGCTGAGGCAGGAGAATGGCGTGAACCCGGGAGGTGGAGGTTGCAGTGAGCCGAGATCGCGCCACTGCACTCCAGCCTGGGCCACAGAGTGAGACTCCATCTCAAAAAAAAGAAAAAGAAAGAAAGAAAAAAAAAAAAGAAAAAAGATTTACCTGCAGAAAATGAATGGGGAAATGAAAACTGAGGAGAGTCCAGCCTCTGATGAAGCAGGAGAGAAAGAAGCCAAGTCTGATTAATACCATATACCATGTCTTATCAGTGGTCCCTGTCTCCTTTCTTGTACAATCCAGAGGAATATTTTTATCAACTATTTTGTAAATGCAGGTTTTTTTTAGTAGCTCTAGAAACATTTTTGAGAAGGAGGGAATCCCACCTCATCCCATTTCTTAAGTGTAAATGCTTTTTTTTTAAAAGGTGAAATCATTTGTTGGTTATTTATTTTTTGGTACAACCAGAAAATAGTGTAGGATATTGAATTCTGAGAGACTTTGACTGTCTCAGGTGTCAGCTTAACATTCCATAGATGGGGGGTTAGTTTTTATATCCTAGAATACAAAGCATATTAACCGGCAATATGGAGTCAGTCCTGCATTTAATGTCTTGAACATTTTAAATTACTTCTATTCCCATCTTGTTTTTTAGTAGAATTGTTTCCTAAAGAAAACCACTCCTTGATCATGACTCTCCCTGTCGGAATTGTGTGCAGTCTGTAACATATTTGGCTGTGGTAGTCCTGTTTTCCTAATAACTTTGTTACTGTGATGTGAAAGGTTAAAAATTGGAATATGTAGTGTACATGCTATTCAGTTGTGAACTGTGGGCCGTATATAACAGCTTATCAACATGTGAAGATACTGGTACTTGATAGCCTCTTAAGGAAAATTTGCTTCCAATTTTTAAGCTGGAAAGTCACTGGAAGAACTTTAAAAAAGAATTACAATACCTGGCTTTTTAGATTTTCGTTACGTATAATAAGAATTGTGTACAAATTGAAATGTCTGTACTGTCAGTCCTCCCAGCCCAGGCTAAGCCATCATATCCCCAGTGACCTGCACGTAAACATCCAGGTGGCCTGAAGCAACTGAAGATCCACAAAAGAAGTGAAAATAGCCTTAACTGATGACATTCCACCATTGCGATTTATTTCTGCCCCACCCTAACTGATCAATGTGCTTTGTCATCTTCCCCACCCTTAAGAAGTTTCTTTGTAATTCTTCCCACCCTTGAGAATGTACTTTGTGAGATCCACCCCCTGCCCACAAAACATTGCTGCTAACTCCACCGCCTATCCCAAAACCTATAAGAACTAATGATAATCCCACCACCCGTTGCTGACTCTCTTTTAGGACTCAGCCCGCCTGCACCCAGGTGAAATAAACAGGCTTGTTGCTCACACAAAGCCTGTTTGGTGGTCTCTTCACACGGACGCGCATGACACTGATCCTCAACCAATAAAATCTCAATTATGAAAGAAAAAAAGAGAAATATGTAATTTTGCAGGAGCCCTGAGGTGGGCTGGGGTTACTCTCCTCCCCCTCAGCAGCTGATTCTCCTGTTGGGGTCTTCCCTGTTGGGGTTTCGCTGTCCCTGGGATAAGAATAACAATGCCAAGGTTTTGATTCCTGAAAGGAGCAGTTAAGCTTCTCACCCCCTCCTCATTTTAGATGGGAACCATGAGGGCCCTGTCGTTTACCCAGCGTCCCTGTTGAAGATCTCATCCTCATTGGAAGACTCCTTGTTGTGCAGCTTCATGGTTTTTGTTTGTTCTGTTTTGTTTGAGATGGAGTTTCACTCTTGTTGCCCAGGCTGGAGTGCAATGGCGTGATCTTGGCTCACTGCAACCTCTGCCTCCTGGGTTTAAGCAATTCTTCTGCCTCAGACTCCCAAGTAGCTGGGATTACAGGCCTGTGCTACCATGCCTGGTTCATTTTGTATTTTTAGTACAGATGGGGTTTCACCACGTTGGTCAGGCTGGTCTCGAACTCCTAACTGTTATGTGTGTTCATGTGAAGAGAGTCCACCAACAGGCTTTGTGTGAGCAACAAGGCTGTTTATTTCACTTGGGTGCAAGTGGGTTGAGTCCACAAAGAAAGTCAGCAAAGGGAGATGGGATGGGGCAGTTTTATAGGATTTGGGTAGGCAGTGGAAAATTACAGTTAAAGGTGATTATCTCTTGTGGGCAGGGGAGGGGTCACAAGGTGCAGGGTCGGGAGATCATGAGACTCATTGTCCGGGGGAAGAATGTCACAAAGTCGATTGATTAGTTGGAGTGGAGCATATATATGTGCGGGTCACAGGGGTTATGATGGCTTAGCTTGGGCCCAGATGTCTGACACTGAGGATCCTTCTTTTTTTGGGGGTGGGTGGGTGTAGGGGATGGAGTCTCGTTCTGTCGCCCAGGCTGGAGTGCAGTGGCGCAATGCTCAGCCTCCCGAGTAGCTGGCACTATAGGCGCCCACCACCACGCCTGGCTAATTTTTGTATTTTTAGTAGAGACGGGGTTTCACTATGTTGGTCAGGCTGGTCTCGAACTCCTGACCTTGTGATCCACCTGCCTAGGCCTCCTAAATGCTGGGATTACAGGCGTGAGCCATGGCGCCCGGCCAAGGGTCCTTCTTTATCTTCCTCTGATGCCCTTCTATGAGAATGAATCTGTTTTGGAAGAAAACACAATTAAGATTATCCATCACAACAACCACTATCTCCAAATCTGTATTCAATCCTTTTATTCATTATAAGTCTCATCTACCTGATGAGATAACTTTCTTGAAGACAGGACTTGTATGCTGTTTAACAGAGCTTTGACTCTTCCACAGTTCAGTCATCCTTGCTATCTTGCGGGGGACTGGTTCTAGGATACTGCCCCGACACCATACCAGAATCTGTGGATGCTCAATCCCTTACTTATGATGGTGTAGTATTTGCATATAACCAACACACATCCCCCCATATACTTTATTTACTTACTTAGAGATAGGATCACCCTCTGTCGCTCAGGCAGGAGTGCAGTGTCACAATCATAGCTCACTGCAGCCTCAACCTCCTGGGCTCCAGTGATCCTCCCACCTCAGCCTCTTGAGTAGCTGGGACTACAGCTGCATACCACCATACCTGGATAATTTATTTTTATTTTTAATAAAGACAAGGTCTCACTATGCTGCCCAGGTTGACCTCCCAAAGTGTTGGGATTGCAAGTGTGAGTACAAGTGCCTGGCCCCATGTACTTTAAGTCATCACTAATAAAATGTATAGGTATTGTACAATGGTGACAGTTGTTATACTGTACTTTCTATTTGTATTTTTATTGTTTCTTTTTTCAAATATTCAGCCTCATTCAGTTGAATCTGAAGACGTGGACCTGCTCATGAAGAGGGCTGACTGTGTCTAACTTAGGGTCTTTCATGCAGCTGGCACTTAATACCTTTTATTGACTGTTTTAGCTAACATTCAACAGACAATTCCCAATTAAAAAAGAAAAAAAAAACTCTTAAAAGTAGGAAGAAAAGGAAACCTGAGTCCTTGCTCTAAAGCGGCACAAAAACCAGCCTGGATAGCATAGCGAGACCTTATCTCTACAAAAAAATTTTTTAAATTATCTGCTTGCCTGTAGTCCCAGCCACTCAGGAAGCTGAGGCAGGAGGATCCCTTAAACCCAGGAGTTTGAGGTTACAGTGAGCTAGATCACACCATTGCTCTCCAGCCTGGGTGACAACAAGGCCCTAAGAAAGAAAAACAAATAAAGGAAAGGAAAAAAAAAAGGAAAGGAAAGGAAAGAGGAAAGGAAGGAAAGAGTATAAGTATTGAAAAGGAAGAGACAAAACTATCATTATTTGCATATGAAATGATAAATGTTAGACAGCCAAAGAAGCCTAAGAGAATCAACAAAGATTTTACTGGAAGTAATATGAGAATTCAGTATGGTATGTCAGCCTGGGTGACACAGTGAGATCAGGTCTCAAAATTTTTTTTATTTACATAAGCAGAATAGGCACAAAAAATTATCTGAAATATTATTTATTTATTTAGACAGAGTCTCGCTTTTGTCAACCAGGCTGGAGTGCAATGACACGATCTCAGCTCACTGCAACCTCTGCCTTTCTGGGTTCAAGTGATTCTCTTGCCTCAGCCTCCCTAGTAGCTGGGATTACACATGCCTGCCACCATGTCTGGCTAATTTTTGTATTTTTAGTAGAGACAGGGTTTCACCATGTTGGCCAGGCTGGTCTCAAACTACTGACCTCAAGTGATCTGCCGGCCTCAGCCTCCCAAAGTGCTGGGGTTACAGGCATGAGCCACTACGCCTGGCCCTGGGCATCTTTTTAAACTGCAGGCACTGATTCAGTAGGTCTGAGCTGTGGGCTGAGACCCAGTACTTGTCTAATACGCTTCCTCTGAAGCCAGGCTGCAATTCTGCACCACACTTTGAAGAGCAGGTTCAAGACCAATGTATCTTCTGCCATTTCAAACTACTCAAAAATCCTTCCTCCTATCTCAAGGTCTGTCTCAGTGTAATTCCAATTGCAGCCCCACCACACTGGTTGTGGCTACTTCCTGCAGAACCACATGGAACAAATTTAATTGACCTGAACTTGATAGCTTATCAGCTATGTTAAGGCAGCTAGCTGTTAGGGTCCCCTGAGTTTTCTTTTCTTTTCTTTTCTTTCTTTTTTTTTAGGCAGGGTCTCACTCTGTCACCCAGGCTGGAGTGTAGTGGCACAATCGTGGCTCCCAGGTACAAGCGATTCTTATGCCTCAGTCTCCCCAGCAGCTGAGACTACAGGTGTGCTCCACCACGCCTGGCTAATTTTTGTATTTTTTAGTAGAGATGAGTTTTCGCCATGTGAACCAGGTTGGTCTCAAACTCTCAGCCTCAAGCAATCCGCCCACCACAGCCTCCCAAAGTGCTGGAATTACAGGTGCGAGCCACTGCGCTCAGCTGACAATTAGACATCTTTGAAAGAAGGACTCTATAGCAGCTGATGATAACGCAGAAGTTCTTAGTTTTAGTTTACTGAAGTGACCCTTCTTCTGACTATGTAACCACTTATCTTCCTCTTCCCATTCATCTAAAATGGGGTGATATAATATGTGATTTTACCAATATAATTCTAATATATGCTTTTTGTGGAAAATTCAGAAAATATCGAAGCTAAACATGAAAATTTGCCGGGCAAGGTGCTAGCACTTTGGTGGCCAAGGCAGGCAGATCACTTGAGACCAGGAGTTTCAGACAAGCCTGGCCAACATGGCGAAACCCTGTCTCTACTAAAAATACAAAACTTAGCCTGGCAGGGTGGTGCAAACCTGTAGTCCAAGCTACTTGGGAGGCTGAGGCAGGAGAATCACTTGAACCCAAGAGGCGGAGGTTGCAGTGGGCTGAGATTGTGCCATTGCAATCCTAAAGCCTGGGTGACAGAATGAGACTCTGTCTCAAAAAAAAAAAAAAATGTTGAAAATGAAAATCTCATATGATGCCATCATCTAGTGGCAGCCACTGTTGACATTGGGTATATTTCTTTTATTTCTTTTCTATTTGCATATTTTATCTTGCTAAAACTCAATATCTTACCTGTTTTAACAACAGATGTTCATTATAGAAAAAAGTGGAAAATACAAATATGCCAAAGAAGAAATAGAAATCCCCGTGGTCCCATTACCCAGAAACAACTTCTGGTTACATTTTGATGTGTTTCCTTGAAGATGTTTAAATCGGACACGCGCGGTGGCTCACTCCTGTAATCCCAGCACTTTGGGAGGCCGAGGCAGTTGGATCACCTGAGGTCAGGAGTTCAAGACCAGCCTGACCAATATGGTGAAACCCCATCTCTACTAAAAATACAAAAATTAGCTGGGCATGGGTGGGTGCCTGTAATCCCAGGCACTTGGAAGAAGCTGAGGCAGGAGAATCGCTTTAATTCAAGAGGCAGAGGTTGCAGTGAGCCGAGATTGTGCCACTACACTCCAGCCTGGGTGGCAGAGTGAGACTGTCTCAACAACAACAACAAAAAATAATAATAATAATTAACACCAATTCTACCCAAACTCTTTCAGAAAATAGAAGAGAACATTGCTGAATCATTTTAAGAAGTCAGTATTCACTCTGATGCCAAAACCAAAGGAAGCACACACAAAAAAGGAGAAAACTGCCAACCAATACCCATTGTAAGTAAAGATGCAAAATCCTTAACAAAAGATTAGCAAATAGAATTAATCAATATATGAGAATTACACAACATGACAAAGTGGGGTTTACTACAAGGATACATAGCTGATTTTGTATTTGAAAATTAATCAATGTAGTCTACTGTACTAAAAGGCTAAAATAAAAAAAATCATGTCAATTAATTTCAGAAAAAAAGTATTTGACAAAAATTCAACACCAACTCATAATAAAATGCAGATAAAATAGGTATATGGGGGCCAGGCGTGGTGGCTCACACCTGTAATCCTAGCAGTTTAGTGTAATTTCTAATATTTTAGATTCTTAGGTAGGAGAAGTAGAATAAGAGTACTCCTCCAGAACGTTTATTTCAGACCTTTTTATAAATTTAATGTTTTTGTATGCTGCTTCTCATATTATTAATTTCAAAGCCCTTGGCAATAAGGAGGTTAATCTTTTCTATAATGTAAGGAAATTTAACTTTAAAAATTTCCCTTTAGATATGCTAGCGTCTTAATCTTGTTTCATTACATACTTTATTAATTCAAGGCCTTAAAAATTACAGCTTTATTCTGTTACACAGGTTTTTAAGTATGCCTGTACACCATAATGACGTTATTTGTTTATTTATTTATTTATTTATTTATTTATTTATTTATTTGAGATGGAGTTTCGCTCTTGGCTAAAGTGCAATGGCACGATCTCAGCTCACTGCAACCTGTGCCTCTCGGGTTCAAGTGATTCTCCTGCCTCAGCCTCCCGAGTCGCTGGGACTACCGGCGCATGGCGGCACGCCCGGCTAATTTTTTGTATTTTTGGTAGAGATGGGGTTTCACCATGTTAGCCAGGATGGTCTCTATCTCCTGACCTCGTGATTCGCCCGCCTCTGCCTCCCAAAATGCTGGGATTACAGGCGTGAGCCACCATGCCCAGCCGAGAAATTTTTTTAAATGCAGAAAGTTCTCTAGCCACTTTGTATTTACCACTAGATGTCTCACTAACTTCAGAAAACCTGATAGCTTTTGACCACACGAGAGTAACTTAGCTCTCAAGTTAAATTTTTGTAGAATAATATAATCAGGTTAAGTTGAAACCTATTTTTTAAATTAAGATATTGAACTTGTATTTTTCTTTATTGTGTTATTTAACAGAAAGGAAACATAAAAGGCTGTGACTTTCCTACTTAATTAAGGATCTGGAAGCCACATTTTGTATGGAAAAAGTTATTTTTCTTTTCTTTTAATTTTTGATTTCAGTAGGTTTTGAGGGAACACATGGCATTTGATTACATGAATAAGTACTTTAGTGGTGATTTCTGAGATTTTGGTGGACCCATCACCCAAGCAGCGTCCACTGTACCCAGTGTGTATTCTTTCATCCCTCATTACCCTCTCACCCTTTCCCCCAGTCCCTATAGTCCAGTGTATCATTCTTATGCCTTTGCATCCTCATAGCTTAGCTCCCACATGTGACTGAGAACATACGATGTTAGGTTTTTCATTCTTGAGTTACTTCACTTAGAATAATAGTCTCCGATTTTATCCAGGTTGTTGTGAATGCCATTATTTCTTTTTATGGCTGAGTAGTATTCCATGGCGTATATATATGTATGTGTGTGTGTGTGTGTGTGTCTGTATACACATACCACATTTTCTTTATCCACTCATTGACTGATAGGTATTTGGACTGGTTCTATATTTTTGCAATTGCAAATTGTGCTGCTATAAACATGCATGTGCAAGTATCTTTTTTGTATAATGACTTCTTTTCCTCTGGGTAGATATCCAGCAGTGGGACTGCTGGATAAAATGGTAGATCTACTTTTAGTTCTTTTTTCTTTTTTCTTTTTTTGAGACGGAGTCTCGCTCTGTCACCCAGGCCCCAGGCTGGAGTGCAGTGACGTGATCTCGGCTCACTGCAAGCTCCGCCTCCCGGGTTCGCGCCATTCTCCTGCCTCAGCCTCCTGGCTAGCTTGGACTACAGGCGCCCACCACCATGCCTGGCTAATTTTTTTGTATTTTTAATAGAGACGGGGTTTCACCGTGTTAGCCAGGATGATCTCGATCTCCTGACCTCGTGATCTGCCCGCCTGGGCCTCCCAAAGTGCTACTTTTAGTTCTTTAAGGAATCTCCACTCTGTTTTCCGTAGTGGTTGTACTAGTTTACATTACCACCAGCAGTGTGAAAGTGTTCCCTTTTCACTGCATCCATGCCAACACCTGTTTTTTTAAAAGTTTTTTGATTATGGTCATTCTTGCAGGAGTGAGGTGGCATCGCATTGTAGTTCTGATTTGCATTTCCCTGATACTTGGTGACGTTGAGCATTTTTCCATATGCTTGTTGGCCTATCTTGGTATATCTTCTTTTGAGAATTGTCTATTCATGTCCTTAACCCACTTTTTGATGGAATTGTTTTTTTTTTTTTCCTTGCTGATTTGTTTGCGTACTTTGTAGATTCTGGATATTAGTCCTTTGTCAGATGTTTTTCTTAATCCTTAATTTTTTTATTTTCCCTAAGATAGGGTCTTGCTTTGTCAACCAGGGTGGAGTGCAGTGGCATGATCATGGCTCATTGCAGCCTCAGCCTCCCAGGCTCAAGTGATCCTCCCACCTCAGCCTCCTGAGTAGCTGAGACTACAGACGTATGCCACCACCCTTGGCTAACTTTTAAATTTTCTTGTAGAGGTGGTTACTATGTTGCCCAGGCTGGTCTCAAACTCCTGGGCTCAAGTGATCCTTTTGCCTCAGCCTCCCAAAGTGCTGGGATTACAGGTGTGAGCCACTGTGCCTGGCCAATTTTTAATTCTTTTTATTTTAATTTTTTTAAAAAAGCCAGAAACCAGCAGAGAGACTTAATTCTTCAACTAGTTTAATAACACCTAAAGAGAAAGTGTAGAAATGTGATTTTTTGTTTTTCCTTATAAACATAAATTTATATGTTTAAATAGCAGAGTGAAAATAACAAGATAGAGTGAATTCTTCCCAGGAGGAAATACTTCATGAATTGAGAGTGGAGGTAAAAACATTCTTCTATTGAACACATTTATAAATGGTTAGGTGTTATTGAAATACTATGCATAGCACTCGGCTTCAAGAACAATATAGTCAAATAGATTTAATACCCTAACTTACCAAGTTTCTTTGAAACATAACCCTTAAGTTTTGGTCTTCCTTTATTATTTGAAGGTGATAGATCACAGAATCATAGAATTGGGGAACTGATAGGTGAGTTGCCTGTCCTCAAAACTTGGCAAATTAGTATCTTAAAAAAACTAGCATTGATACCAACATGCAAAATTTCTCCAGTCACAAACATTTAACGCTGTTTTGTTGTAGTATTTTTAGCTGTCCACAGGAAATCTACTCTATCCCAATATGTCTTACATGTGAAGTGTCATTTTTGTCTAACATTTTTAGTTCCACCTTTTACATTTTTGTCAAAACAATCATTTTCATTATTGCTTTGGGCCGAAAACTGTATTGTCATCTTTGACACAAGTGTCTTACTGATTTGTATTAGATCTTTCAGAATAGCTCTCTTAATTTTCATTTCCTTTCCCTTTCCATATGACTTCCCTCGTTCAGGGTCTTTTCATCCTACTGTTGGATGATTACAACAGCTTCATATATGGTCTGCCTCTAATCTTTCTTTCTCCTAGTGGACCCTGAATACCACTGATAGAAAAAATGACTGTAGTTCCAGCCATGCTCAAGAACCTGAAATGGCTCCCTGTTAATCTACCTCAATCAGTCCAAGCCCTATTGTCTGACTTTTAAGCTTCTCTTACTGGATCATTCATATTTCCAACACTATTTACTTTTACAGCTTAGCACAAACTCTTTGGTTAGACTCTTCAAAGTCTTTTAAATACTGTATTGTCATACCCTCCTTGGCACTCTTCCTGTTGCTAGGAAAGTCCTCCTTCTCCTGTATGTCCTTTAAAGCAGCAGCCCCCAACGTTTTTGGCACAGGGACCGGTTTTGTGCAAGACAGTTTTTCCAAGGACACGGGGAGCAGGGGATGTGTTGGGATGAAGCTGTTCCAGCTCAGATCATCAGGCATTAGATTCTCGTAAGGAACGCACAACCTAGATCCCTTGCATGTGCAGTTCACAATAGGGTTCCAGCTCTTATGAGCCTCTAATGCTGCGGCTGATCTGACAGAAGGCGGAGCTCAGGCCGTAATGCTTGCTCTCCTGCTGCTCACCTCCTGCTGTGTGGCCCGGTTGTAACAGGCCACAAACCTGTACCGGCCCATGGTCTAGGGGTTGAAGACCCCTGCTTTAAAGCCCAGATGAGTTCCCCTCTCCCCCAAAGCCCTTTCTATACTGTCCAGATTCACACTGTTCTCCTGTTTATCTGAGCTCTTGTACTCACTGTTGAATCACATAGTAAATGAGAGGTGAAGTACAGCATAGTGGTTAAGAGCATGAAGTCGAGAGCCAGACGGGTTTAGCATCTATACTTTAGACCCTGGCTCTGCCACTTACTACTGTGTGACCTTGGGCTACTTAGTTGACCCCCTTGTGCCTTAGTTTCCATGTCAGCAAAATAGGGAAAATAATAGTATCTACCTCCTAGGGTTATTGTAAGGATTAAGGATGAATGTAAAGTATTTAGAATAGTACCTAACATAGTGATACAAGTGTTTGCATTATAATCAATATCACTAAGCACTTGTTTATTCTCAGGTTTTTTTTTTTTTTTTTTCCGTGTATAGTATTTTTTATCTTTCCACTTAGATAGTAAACTCTTTCAAGGCAGAGTGTTACATCTTTTGTTTTGGTCTCATTTTTCCTGGTAGTTATTAAGCAAAACCCATTTGCTAATTTGATTTCTCTGTAGCCTGTGTTCCTGTATAAAAACCTTTAATAATCTCTCCTTTAAATGAGCTACTGAGGGAGACATTTGGAAAGAAAAAGCCATGAATGGTTCCAAGAATTCACCTTCCTGGGGTCACAGGGCTGGTAACAACCTACAAAAACTTCCACATTATGAAGTAATCTCTAGATTTTGGTAGTTTAAACTGGGAATATTTTGAGACAGAAACAAGAAAAAATGTAGTTTTGGTATTTTATTTAGAAGTAACTTTTAGTCTTTTTTTAAAAAATGGACTATTCATTTATAGCTATTAAACTTTTTAAAAATAATGGAATAATCTTTTGTAGCAAATGGAACATTTATATAATTAATCTTCTATCTCACATGTCAAATTATTAATTTTAAAAAATCTTTTTTTCATAGGACTTCCTGATCCATTTGCTAAGGTGGTGGTTGATGGATCTGGGCAATGCCATTCTACAGATACTGTGAAGAATACGCTCGATCCAAAGTGGAATCAGCATTATGACCTGTAGGTTTAAATGATTAGTTTGAAATGAAACACATAATTATTACTTGATATGGTCTTTGAAAAGAATCATGGGAAATGATCTGAGTTTCATCTGTGGTATAATTTGGTCTTCACAAAAGGCGTAAAGAAAAGCCCAGTGGGAATGTGCTTTGGTTTACAGACAGGTTTTGAAAGATGAGGTATCCCTAAAATTCTGTGAAGAACAAAATGAAACTGGCTCACAGTAGAGCAGTCCCCCCAACTTTTTCCAAATAAATAAAGGTATTAATTCACCACTTTAGACCAATTATAAAACCAGAAATCAGAATTTGGATTGCACTGAATAGGCATTCTTTTTGCTTTTATATAGATGGTTTCTTTCTTTTAAATTTTATTTTAATCATAGGAGTTTATGCACCTCTTTAAAAAGGCAAAAGATACTATAAAGTTTTTACTGGAAAACAGCAAGTTCCCTGCTCCATTCTTATTCCTGATTTCCATCCTCAAGGCAACTGCTTTAATAACTTTGGCTGTTTATTCTGGTATTTTCATGTTTCTAGATATGTTCCTTATTTTATACCATCAGTTTTCTTTTTTTAGTTTTAGGTAGTTTTGTTTTGTTTTGTTTTGTTTTTGAGACAGAATCTTGCTCTGTCACCCAGGCTGGAGTATAGTGACACCATCTTGGCTCACTGCAATCTCTGCCTCCTGGGTTCAAGCAATTCTCCTGCCTCAGCCTCCCGAGTAGCTTGGAATGCAGGTGCCACCACCACCATGCCCAGCTAATTTTTGTATTTTTAGTAGAGACGGAGTTTCACCATGTTGGCCAGGCTCGTCTCCAACTCCTGACCTCAAGTGATCTGCCCGTCTCAGCCTCCGAAAGTGCTGGGATTACAGACGTGAGCCACCACGCCCAGCCTAGTTTTAGGTATTTTCGAATTTCCTACCTAGAAGATGATTCAGCTTTATTTTTTATTAAAAATTCTTTTAAAATTAGAGACAGTCTCACTCTGTTGCTCAGGCTGGAGTGCAGTGGCATAATCATAGCTCACTGTAGCCTCAAACTCCTGGACTCAGCTGATCCTCCCACCTCACCCTCCTGAGTAGCTGGAACTACAGGTGCATGCCACCATGCCCAGCTAATTTTTTTTTTAAATTTTCTGTAGAGATGGGGTCTTGCTATGTTGCCCAGTCAGGTCTTGAATTCCTGGGCTCAAGCAATTCTCCCTCCTTCGCCTCCCAAAATATTTGGATTACAGGCATGGACTGTGATGCCCAGTCCAGTGGTTTGGCTTTTAAAATTGGTATTCATCATCCCCATTCCCATGACACAAGCCCCTTCCTTTCTTTAGTCTTCCAATATATTACATGAACCTTTTTGGTTAAACCATTGTTCCATGTTTACATTATTATGATTACATAAATATCCATAGTTGGGTCACATGGTTACAAGAATTATATATATATATATATATTTTTTTTTTTTTGAGACGGAGTTTCGCTCTTTTTTGCCCAGGCTGGAGTGCAGCGGCGTGATCTCAGCTCACCACAACCTCCGCCTCCTGGGTTCAAGCGATTCTCCTGCCTCAGCCCCCCGAGTAGCTGGGATTACAGGCATGTGCCACCATGCCTGGCTAATTTTGTATTTTTAGTAGAGACGGGGTTTCTCCGTGTTGGTCAGGCTGGTCTTGAACTGCCGACCTCAGGTGATCCACCCGCCTCGGCCTCCCAAAGTGCTGGGATTACAGGCGTGAGCACCACGCCTGGCCTAGTGTATTTTTTAGATGGTCAGATTATCAAGTATTAAACTTAATGTGGACTTTTCAAACTCCTTTGTATATGAATATACTCTTAATATGTTATGCCTCTTCTTAAGTACAGTAGTGACTCTTCTATGCACCATTACTACGGTAAAAAAGGAATTAGGCTTCTTCAATGAACATGGTAAAGGGTACAAAACTTTAGAATTCTAATATTACTCCTAAAGGGAAAAATCTATGGGAAAAGAAATTATAAATTTTAGTAGAAACCGAAGAGGTCATTCTAAAGTATTAAAATAAGCTAAGCCAGATGTCTTCTAAAGATAGAAATATTTGATTGTAATAATTCTTTCTAGTTGTATGAATCTTAGTAATATTTCTATCATTTAATAGTAAATCTTCAGAGACCGAATTCACATGAGGACAAGTTGTGGACTGCAGTCGTTTATTCAATAATGATTTACCAGACGAGTAAGCTAACATCACTGAAATTGTTAGAGAAATATATAGATAATATCCTTAAAAGAATAGAAATAAGTTGGTGTTTATTGTATATTGAATGTAGATTTTCCTTGTAATGGTAAAATTAATGGAGGATCTTGTCACAACAAATTTATAAAGTAAGTCACAAATTAGATGTGTTAAATTTGGTTATTAAGAGTTTCGACTAGGAGACAAATGAAATTTCCTGACAAATATAACTCTCTTGTAAATATTATCTAGTTAAAAAAAAAGTTGCTGGATTAAGTTATTCAAAACAGGCCATGTAAATTAGAAACATTGCTATATTTAAGAGGGATGGGATGGATAAGTTGTGTAATAGTAAGTAAAATAACATAGTAACATTAAATTGAGCATTTATATGTCCAACTGTTATAAACACTTTATGTACAAATCATTTAATTCTCATAGCATCTTGGAAGGCTGTATATAGCCATGCTTCTGAAATCAGACCAGCTGAATTATAATCCTTAGTCTTCTGTGTACTGGCTTTATGACCTTTATTTAACTTCCATGGGCTTTGGTTTATATTTATTTACAAAACAGTATGAGTGATAATAGTACATACTCCATAAACAGTTGAGAGGATAAATGAAATAATTCAGGTAAAGCACTTTAGCACAGTGTCTTTCATAAAATAAGTGCTTCATAAATAATTAGCTACTATTATTTCTATTGCTACTACTGTTACCCTCAAAAACTAAGAGTTAGAGAAGTAATTTGCCTAAGGCCACAACAGTAAGTGGCAGAGCTAAAACACACAAACCTGTCTTAATTCTAAAGTTATGATTTTTGTCATTGGTCTCTTTGATACTAGTTCTGACTCTTTTCCGATTTTATTTTTAACATTCAAAGTATTTTAAATTAACGTCAATGAGATATAACTTACACGTAATAAATTGCATCCATTTAAGTGTATAAATGGTTAAATTTTAACTCCAATTATTTTTTATACAAAATTTTATACCCAGGTTATGGTATTTACTCATTTTGTTTAAACTGCTAAAAATCACTATAATTGTTTATAGATCACTTTAGCTTCCAGATATGTCTGTTAGCTCTTTTATAGATGTGAGGTAGATTACGGTATTTTTGAAAAGGATATTTAGGGCCGGGTGCGGCGGCTCATGTCTGTAATTCCAGCACTTTGGGATCCCAAGGCGGGCGGATCACAAGGTCAGGAGTTTGAGACCAGCCTGCCTGGTGAAACTCCATCTCTACTAAACAAAATACAAAAAGTTAGCCAGGCATCGTGGCACACACCTGCAGTCCCAGCTACTCGGGAGGCTGAGGCGGGAGAATTGTTTGAACCCGGCATGCAGAGGTTGCAGTGAGCCGAGATTACGCCACTGCACTCCAGCCTGGGCGACAGAGCAAGCCTCTGTCTCAGAAAAAAAAAAAAAAAAAGGAAATTTAGGATGAAATAACTAATCAATATTGACAGTACGAGCAGTAATAAGGCTTATTCTAAACTTGCCTTACATTACTGTACTGTAATTGTAATCATGGGGAAAAAACCCTAGCATCTCTTCATTTTCTGTTTTTTAGAGCCCTTCAACATCTGCTAGTATCTCTGTAAAAATATTCACATTATTACATTTCTATAGTCATTTGTCTCTTTTTCATTAAATGAATTATGATAAAGAGTTGATAGAAAATAGTGGCCTTGGCCAGGCGCGGTGGCTCACGCCTGTAATCTCAACACTTTGGGAGGCTGAGGCGGGAGGATCATGAGGTCAAGAGATCAAGACCAACTTGGCCAACATGGTGAAACCCAGTCTCTACTTAAAATACAAAAATTAGCTGGGTGTGGTGGCACGCGCCTGTAGTCCCAGCTACGCAGGAGGCTGAGGTAGGAGAATCACTTGAACCTGGGAGGCAGAAGTTGCAGTCAGCCGAAATGGTGCTACTGCACTCCAGCCTGGCAAAAGAGGGAGACTCCATCTCAAAAAACAAAAGAAAGAAAGAAAAAAAAAAAAGTAGCCATCTTGATTTTTTGTTTGTTTGTTTGTTTGTTTTGAGGGCTCTTGTTGCCCAGGCTGGAGTGCAGTGGCGTGATCTCGTCTCACTGCAACCTCCACCTCCCTGGTTTAAGCGATTCTCCAGCCTCAGCCTCCTGAGTAGCTGGAATTACAGGTGCGCGCCTCCATGCCCAGCTAATTTTTGTATTTTTAGTAGAGATGGGGTTTCATCATGTTGGCCAGGCCAGTCTCGAACGCCTGACCTCAGGGGATCTGCCTACAGCCGCACTGCAGTACCCACCCAGCCCAATTGCTGCAGATTCCTTCCCTACCTCCCCTGCCCTCCCCGCTTCCCCTTGCTCACTCCTGTGCTGTGCATCCTGCTCTGATCGCCCCCCAACCCCGCTGACCACCGAAATACGGGAAATGCAAGGACCCATCAAGTGGCAAAAATACTAGATTTACAAGAGGAAAGAGGTGCACTGTTCAAAATGGAGATTGCATTGTTGCAGTTTGCAGGCCACACTCGCTCGATCTCTCTCCCCCACCAACCAACCCCTCTTCTTCCTCTTCAAAAACTGTGTGCAGTACAGTGTCTCCACCGGGCAGGATAGAAACTTTGGCAAACACATATCCATTGCATTCATTTTTCTCTCCTTGTTTTGCTGTTATTTTCTGGAATGAAAGAAGCCTCTTGTTTTGCAAACCTCTGTGCATTTCTGAGGTTTCTTTCAGATTTTTATTGTATATCTATTCCTTAAAAAGGAATTAAGGATTTGGACAGATTGTGGCACACAAACACACACAAAAACATGCCTTTTTTCCCTAGCTGTGTTTTTTTTTTTTTTTTTTTTTGAGACAGAGTCTTGCTCTGTCGCCCAGGCTGGAGTGCAGTGGCACAATCCCAGCTCACTGCAAGCTCCGCCTCCCGGGTTCACGCCATTCTCCTGCCTCAGCCTCCCGAGTAGCTGGGACTACAGGCGCCCGCCACTGCGCCTGGCTAATTTTTTCTATTTTTAGTAGAGACGGGGTTTCACCATGGTCTCGATCTCCTGACCTTGTGATCCGCCCGCCTCGGCCTCCCAAAGTGCTGGGATTACAGGCGTGAGCCACCGCGCCCGGCGTTAGCTGTGGTTTTAAAATTGTGTTAAGGAAACGGATCATTTGGGTTAGTAGGGGAACCTTATCTGGTCCTGTGTGTTCGTTTTTATTCTTCGAGTGCTAATGGGCCCGTGCAACAGCTGCTGGTAAATGGCTGATTAAAAAGCAAAGCAAAAAGCCAAACAAGACCCAACCAAATTTGGTAATTTATCCGATTCAAAATTGTTTTGGTTAAATCAAAAATAAAAATATAAGACCGCAGGAACAGACGTGTTAACTCATTTGATCGCTTTGCCTTGCTTGGGAAATGCGGTTTCGTGTCACCTGTTGTAGAAGATGTGTAGTTGATCATCTAGACATAATTGCCGAAGATGAACTTTTGGACCAACTTCTGTCACACAGCGTCAGTATCAGATTTCTTACACAGCGACTTTTACTTTTCACTCTATTTCTGAGGAAAAAGCCTTCCCAAAATCCGTAACGAATTTCTCCATGGTAACCCCTCTTCTGTTTTCACACAGAAAAGTTTCTCTAGGCTGGTGCTGAGATGCCTTTTGTTAAACACGCCCCGCCCCGCGCCAAGGCTGCTTTGTATTAAATACGTAGTTGCGATGTACTAAATTGTGAAATTAGCATAACCGAAGCAACAACTGGCAAGATTTTTTCTTTATAATTTTGCAAATCTAGATTAGTTAAATTAGAATCTGGTTTTAAAAGCATTTAAAAAATAAAGTTTATGAGGAAATATTTGTGAGGAAAAAGGACCCCTTTTTCCTTGAAGTAAGGCATGTCATGTCTTTCTCAGAGAGACTAGGGTAGTACAAGTGGTTAAATTGAATTTTTTTTTTCTTTTTTTTTGAGGCGGAGTCTCGTTCTGTCACCCAGGCTGGAGTGCAGTGGCCGGATCTCAGCTCACTGCAAGCTCCGCCTCCTGGGTTTACGCCATTCTCCTGCCTCAGCCTCCCGAGCAGCTGGGACTACAGGCGCCCGCCACCTCGCCCGGCTAGTTTTTTGTATTTTTTAGTAGAGACGGGGTTTCACCGTGTTAGCCAGGATGGTCTCGATCTCCTGACCTCGTGATCCGCCCGTCTCGGTCTCCCAAAGTGCTGGGATTACAGGCTTGAGCCATCGCGCCCGGCAAATTTGTTTTTTTAAATAAATGCTTAAATACTTATTGGAGAAGTAGGGTAATATTATATTAAGCCAAATGTAAACCCACGTAGGCTGTCCTAACATAAACTGAAAAAGGTAATTACTTTTGCCCGGTGGTCAGAATCGTTGCCAGACTTGTCCTGGGAGGCTGGCTGAAGAATGAAGGGAATGAGTCAAGTGTCAGGTGTTTATGTCTTATATGTAGAAAGGACTACATGTAAATTCTTGGCAACTTAATTTTAGTACTTTTTTTTTTTTTTTGAGGCAGAGTCTTGCTCTGTCGCCTAGGCTGGAGTGCAATGGCGGGATCTTGCCTCACTGCAACCTCCACCTCCTGGGCTCAAGCGATTCTCCTGCCTCAGCCTCTTGAGCAGCTTGGATTACAGGTGCCCACCAGCACGCCTTGCTAATTTTTGTATTTTTAGTAGAGATGGGGTTTTACTATGTTGGCCACACTGGTCTGGAACTCCTGACCTCAAGTGATCTGCCCACCTTGGCCTCCCAAAGTGCTGGGATTACAGGTGTGAGCCACCACACCCGGTCCTTAGATGTGTCTTATGCTTTGCATGCAAGTGTGTGTTAGTAATGGACTTCTTTTGTAAAATAATTTTATTATACTAGAAAAGTGTGTGTGTGTATATATATATATATACACACACACTTTTATATGTGTGTGTGTGTGTGTGTATATATATATATATTTTTTGGACAGCATCTCTCAGGCTGGAGTGCAGTGGCGCGATTCCAACTCATGGCAACCTCCACCTCCTGGGTCAAGTGATTCTCCTGCTTCAGCCTCCTGAGTAGCTGGGATTACAGGCAGCTGCCACCATAGCCAGCTAATTTTTGTATTTTTAGTAGAGACGGGGTTTCACCATGTTGGCCAGGCTGGTCTTGAACTCCTTAACTCAGGTGATCCACCCACCTTGGCCCCCTAAAATGCTGGGATTACAGGTGTGAGCCACCACCTAAGGCCAAGTATATTCTTTTGATTTTAAAAATTAAAATAAAATCCAAACCACAATGAGATGCCACTTCACATTCACTAGCATGGGTGTAATTGTTTAAAAAAAATAAAAATAAAAAGTGTTGGAGAGGATTTGGGAAACTGGAGAAAGTAAAACTATGTAGCACTATGGAAAATACTTTGGTGGTTAGTCAAAAAGTTAAACTTAGAGCTACTATATGACCTAGTAATTCTATTCATACATACATAGTCAAAAGAATTGCAAACATATAATCATGCAGAAATGTATACACATATGTATGCAGCAGTATTATTCTCAATGACCAAAAGGCGGAAACAACCTCCATGTGCATTAACTGATGAATAGGTAATGCAAATGTGATTGATCCATACAACGGATGTATTCTTCAGCCTTGAAAGGAAGGAAATTCTGACACGTTACAACATGGAGAACCCTTGAGGGCGTTATGCTAAGTGAAATAAGCCAGTTACCAAAGGAGAAATACTGTGTGATTCCACTCACATGAGGTACTTAGAGTGGTCAGATTCATAGAGACAGAAAGTAGAAGGGTGGTTACCGTGGGGTGGGAGGAGAGAATGGGGAGTTAGTGTTTAATAGGTATAGAGTTTCAATTTGGGAAGATGAAAAAGTTCCGGAGATTTGTTGTACAACAATGTGAATGTTCTTAACACTACTGAATTGTACACTTAAAAATGGTTAAAGACAACCAGGTGTGGTAGCTGATGCCTGCAATCCCAGTACTTTGGGAGGCCGAGGTAGGCGGATCTCTTGAGTCCATGAGTTTAAGATCAGCCTGGGCAACATAGCGAAATCCTGTCTCTACAAACAATGCAAAAATTAGCTAGGTGTGGTGGTGTGTGCCTGTGGTCCCAGTTACTTGTGAGACTGAGGTAGGAGGATCACCTGAGCCTGGGGAGGTTAAGGCTGCAGTGAGCTGTGATCAGACCACTGCACTCTAGCTGGGAAGACAGAGTGAGACCCTGTCTCAAAAAAAAGGTAGGGGGAGGGGGCAGTGATTAGAGTGTAAATGTTATGTTATGCCTACTTAACTGTTTGAAGTCACACACAAAAGTCTTATTTAGTGAAATTATGTATTTTATGATTTCATTTATATGAAATGTCCCAAATGGGCAAATTCATAGGAAGTAAGTAAATACTTGCCAGGAAATGGGAGAGGAAATGGGGAGTAGGGCCAGTGATTCTGGGGCTTCTTTCTGGGGTGATGAAAATGTTCTGGAATTAAATAGTGGTGATGGCTGTACAGCCTTGTGAATACTATACTAAAACTCACTAAATTCTGCACTTATTTAAAAGGGTGAATTTATGGTGTATAAATTACACCTCAAAAAAAATTAATAAAAAGGAGTGGTGTGAGGAATTGGGAAAACATAAACACACACATATATATACACATACATATATGCGCCTTAACCCTAATCAGTTCCCTTGTTCCCTTTCTTTTTTTTTTTTTTTTTTTTGAGACGGAGTCTCGCTCTTTCGCGCAGGCTGGAGTGCCGTGGCCGGATCTCAGCTCACTGCAAGCTCTGCCTCCCGGGTTGACGCCATTCTCCCGCCTCAGCCTCCGAGTAGCTGGGACTACAGGCGCCCGCCACCTCGCCCGGCTAGTTTTTTGTATTTTTTAGTAGAGACGGGGTTTCACCGTGTTAGCCAGGATGGTCTCGATCTCCTGACCTCATGATCCGCCCGTCTCGGCCTCCCAAAGTGCTGGGATTACAGGCTTGAGCCACCGCGCCCGGCCCCCTTGTTCCCTTTCTGCAACAAAGTTATACCCAACTGATACTATAAGGTATATAGTCCAGATCTATCTGTCTCTCTCTCTCTCTCTCTATATATATATATACACACACACACACATATATATATCTGTATCTTTCCAGAAAAATATGCAAAATGGCTTGGTGAATTTTCTTTTTAATTTTAACACTTCAACTTTTTTTTTGGCCAGTCATGGTGACTCACACCTATAATCCCAGCACTTTGGGAGGCCGAGGTGGTGGATCACTATAACCCAGGAATTCAAGACCAGCCTGGGCAACATATTGAGACCCCTTCTTTACCAAAAATACAAAAATTCACCAGGCTTGGTGGCACGTGCCTGTAGTTCCAGCTACTTGAGAAGCTGAGGCAGGAGGATTGCTTGAGCCTGGGAGGCAGAGGTTGCAGTGAGCCGAGATTGCACCACTGCACTCCAGCCTGGGTGAGAGTCAAACCTTGTTTCAAAAAAAAAAAAAAAAAATCTAGCCTCGCAGTGGCTTATTCCTGTAATCCCAACCCTTCTGGAGGCCTTTAAGGCAGGAGGATGCCTTGAGCCCGGGAGTTTGAGGCTGCAGTGAGCTATGATTCTGCCATTGCACTCCAGCTTGGGAGACAGAAAGAGACCTTGTCACAAATATACATTTTTTTCTTTGCTTTCTTCCTTTTTTTTTTTTTTTTTTAAAGACAGGGTCTCACTCTTTTCACCCTGTCACCCCCCAGGTTGGGGTGTAGCGGCTCAATGTCAGCTCACTGCAACCTCCCAGGTTCAAGTGATACTCCCAACTCAGCCTACCAAGTAGATAGGACTACAGGTGCACACCACCACACCTGGCTAATTTTTGTGTATTTTTTGTAGAGATGGGGGTTTTGTCAGGTTGCCCAAACTCCTGGGCTCAAGCGATCCACCCAGCTCAGCCTCCCAAAGTGCTGGGATTACAGGTGTGAGCCATTGCGCCCGGCCAGTTTTTTCCTTTTACTGTGTCTGTGGTTCAACAATTTCCTTTTTTCCTCGTTCTCTATGGACTTTCTACTTCATTTGGACTCTGCTTAGATTGGCCTAGTTTTCTCTTTAGTCAAATCTTCAGGAACCAATTTATTAAAATTAAAAATGATCTAACAAGCTTTATTTTTATTATTGTTAAAAATCCTCATTTTGAGTAACACAACCACAAAGTAAAGAATGTTATCATTGATTTAACCAGTAAAAAAACAATACTTAATAATAAAATTTAAAAAACATGGCTCCAGGCCATCTGGATGCCTTAACTTGGGCTCAGGGGCCTGACACTGATGAGTCTTCCTTATCCTCCTCTGATGCCCTTGTGTGGGAATGAATCCGTGATGAGTCTTCTTTATCCTCCTCTGATGCCCTTTTGTAGGAATGAATCCGTGATGAGTCTTCTTTATCCTCCTCTGATGCCCTTTTGTGGGAATGAATCTGTTTTGGAAGAAAACACAATTAAGGTTATCCATCACAACAACCACTATCTCCAAATCTGTATTCATTCCTTTTATTCATTTTAAGTCTCATCTACCTGATGAGGTAAGATTTTTGAAGACAGGAATTGTATGCTGTTCAACAGAGCTTTGATTCTTCCACAGTTCAGTCATCCTTGCTATCTTGCAGGGGACTGGTTCTAGGATACTGCCCCCACACCATACCAGAATCTGTGGATGCTCAATCCCTTACATATAATGGTGCAGTATTTGCATATAACCAACATACATCCCCCCATATACTTTATTTACTTACTTGGAGACAGGATCGTCCTCTGTCACTTAGGCTGGAGTGCAGTGTCACAATCACAGCTCACTGCAGCCTCAACCTCCTGGGCTCCAATGATCCTCCCACCTCAGTCTCTTGGGTAGCTGGCACTACAGGTGCATACCACCACACCTGGCTATTTTTTTTATTTTTATTAAAGACAAGGTCTCACTATGCTGCCCAGGTTGGCCTCCCAAAGTGTTGGGACTACAAGTGTCAGTCAACATGCCTGGTCCCACGTACTTTAGGTCATCACTAATAAAATGTATAGCTATTGTACAATGGCAACAGTTGTTATACTGTACTTTCTATTTGTATTTTTATTGTTTCTTTTTTCAAATATTCACCTTATCTAGTTGAATCTGAAGATGTGGACCTGCTGATGAAGAGGGCTAACTGTATCTAACTTAGGGTCTTGCATGTAGCTGACACTTAATGCATTTTATTGACTGTTTTAGCTAACATTCAATGGACAATTCCTAATAAAAAACTCTTAAAAGTATGAAAAAAAGGAAACCTGCTCTAAAGTGGCAGGAAAACCAGCCTGGGCAACATAGTGAGACCTTGTGTCTACAAAAAAAGTTTTAAAATTTCACTGCCTGCCTGTAGTCCCAGCCACTCTGGAAGCTGAGGCAGGAGGATCCCCTAAGCCCAGGAGTTTGAGGTTACAGTTAGCTAGATTACACCATTGCCCTCCAGTCTGGGTGACAACAAGGCCCTGAGAAAGAAAAAAAGAGAAAGGAAAGGAAGGAAAGAGTGTAAGTATTTAAAAGGAAGAGGCAAAACTATCATTATTTGCATATAAAACAATAAATGTTAGCAAAAGAAGCCTAAGAGAATCAACTAAGATTTTACTGGAAGTAATATGAGAATTCAGTACAGTGACTAGAAACAAATTCAAGAGAACAGCACACAGAAGTCAAATACTTGTCAGATGTACCACCAATAACTAATTAGAAAATGGAAATAAGTACCATTTACAATGGCAATACAAATGTATGAAGTATTTAGGAAGAAAAATACAAAGATCTGTTATGTAACAAAAGACGTGTAAGATCTGTATGATGGAAACCCTAAAACTCTTCTGAAAGACATTAACAAGAAATGAATAAATGACATGAAATACCATGTTCCCAGAATGTTGTACAGATGTCAATTCTCAAATTAATCTACAAATTTAAGGTAATCCTATTCAAATTCCAAGATAGTTTTTGGTGGTAGCTGTTTTTAAGACAGGGTCTCGCTCTGTTGTCCAGGCTAGAGTGCAGTGGTATGACCACAGCACACTTCATCCTCAACCTCCCAGGCTCAAGCAATCCTCCCACTTCAGCCTCTGAAGTCTCTCATATGGTGTCCAAGAAATGGGGACAAATCTCACAAAGGGACTAGGCTCAGGAGGGCTGGGATATTCAGGGAAGGTGGTTTTTTGGTTTTGTTTTGTTTTTGTTTTTTTGTTTGTTTGTTTGTTTGGTTTTTTTTTGAGACAGAGTCTCGCTCTGTCCCCCAGGCTGGAGTGCAGTGGCCGGATCTCAGCTCACTGCAAGCTCTGCCTCCCGGGTTCATGCCATTCTCCTGCCTCAGCCTCCCGAGTAGCTGGGACTACAGGCGCCCGCCACCTCGCCCGGCTAGTTTTTTTTTTTTTGTATTTTTTAGTAGAGACGGGGTTTCACCGTGTTAGCCAGGAGGGTCTCGATCTCCTGACCTGGTGATCCACCCGTCTCGGCCTCCCAAAGTGTTGGGATTACAGGCTTGAGCCACCGCGCCCGGCCTGTTTTTGTTTTTTGAGGCAGAGTCTCGCTTTGTCACCAAAGCTCGAGTGCAGTGGCCCGATCTTGGCTCGCTGCATGCTCTGCCTCCCAGGTTCACACCATTCTCCTGCCTCAGCCTCAGGAGTAGCTGGGACTACATGCGCCTGCCACCACGCACAGCTAATTTTTTATATTTTTAGTAGAGACAGGGTTTCACTGTGTTAGCCAGGATGGTCTCGATCTCCTGACCTCATGATCTGCCGCCTCAGCCTCATGAAAGTGCTGGGATTACAAGCGTGAGCCACCGCGCCAGGCCTATTCAGGGAAGGTTTCAAGCAGAAAGATGAACTTGAGTTGGCTTTGGAGAGATTCATGGGACTCCCACAGGCAGAGTGAAATAAGGGCATTTTAAATGGACAAACACACAGACAAGAGCAGAAATGCGGATGGTGTGACTGAGGTATGGTAAGTTGAAGCTCTGGCTGGAATGGAGGGCTGCCACAATAATGGAAATGGTAAATGAGGCAAATAAGGTTGGATTGGGAGCATGGCGTCAAGGTTACCAGCTTATTAAATCACTCTTCCAATATGCTAGCACTGGCCTGTTGGGAAAAGTAATACATGATTGTAATCGAACAAAAGGCAAACAGAGGCAAGCTCCAGGAATGGGCACTGTGAACAGGACTCGCCCCAGAGTAGCCAGATGTAGGCTTTAGATATGTTGATGCAGGTTGAGCATCTCTGATCCGAGGGCGAATGTCTCACATGGTGTCCAAGAAATGGTGACACATCTCACAGAGGGCCTAGGCTCAGGAGGCCTGGAGTATGAAACGCTCCCCATCCCCTGTGAACTTAAAAATGTGGCCAACAATTTTTTTTAAAAAATGGCTACCCTGTAGTGCTTTAACTGGACCTATTTAGACAACACCTTACACACTGGAGAAGGATGATACTGTGTGAACCTAATAAGTCTACAAGGCAATACTTCTCTCTATTGGCTGCCTCCTTCCTCTCCAGGGTGATGACAACTCCGTGAGGTGGAGATTATACGTCTCTCATCATTTCAGCAACAAGGAAATAAATTAGTGGCAGAGTAAGGGGTGACTTGGTGAGTATATCCAATTGTTGACATCGTTTTATGTGGGAGAAATTTTGCTATTATATCAACTTCTTAAAATAGTCTAATGGGATTAACTTGGTTTCATTTCACAGAGACCTCCTGGAAGCGAGAATCCTTTAAAATCCTGGAATATCCACTGCAGTAAAAGAACAAAGCGTACCTCAGCCTTAAAGGACTGAAAAAGAATGTCAAGTAGCAGCAGGTGGGAAAGTGGCTTTGGTTTTCAGTTTGTGGGCTCTGAATCCACACAAAGACAGGACTGCATTCTGAAAACCTGAATTAATTATTATTCTTACCTCAATGAGACAAAAAATTATGATCAAAATTGTTAGTATTACAGTCACAGATATTGCCAAGATGAGTTTGTTGTTATAGCCATATCCTGGAACATCTTTCATGAGCTAAAAAAAAAAAAAAAAAAAAAAGGAAAGAACAATTAAAAAAAAAAAAAAAGAGAATGGAAGCTAACTTCTCAAAACCCCAGTATTCCAGGTAAGTAGCTTACAGGTTCTTTTTTATTTTTTTTTTGAGACAGAGTCTCACTCTGTCACCCAGGCTGGAGTGCAGTGGTGTGATCACAGTTCACTACAGACTCGACCTCCCTGGGCTCAGGTGATCCTCCCACTTCAGCCTCTTGAGTAGCTGGGACTACAGGCATGTGTCATCACCCCCGCTAATTTTTTTTATTTTTGTGGAGATAGGGTTTCACTATGTTGGCCAAGCTGGTCTCAAACTCCTGACCTCAAGTGATCCACCCACCTTGGCCTCCCAAAGTGCTGGGATTACAGGCATGAGCTACCACCCCTGGTCTACAGTTCACCTTGTGCACTAATCTATTTCACTCTCTAAATGAGCAAAGTGGGAGATCACTGTCATGGCCAAAGTTACATGACCAGGACAAGCTATGGCCTGGGAGTCCCAGGTTCTCCTGTGTGGGCACTTTCCTGGAATACACTAAATGATGGGAAATCTGGGTCTCATGTTTCTGTGGGGTCCTCACCTCACTCAACTTCTGCTCTTTCTGTTCACTCTGGGCTTCCATGCTCTCATTAATATAGTTCTCAGTTTTCCATTGGTCCGTATCCCATTCTGCCTTGGACGCCTTTACTTCCTGCTGCTCACTGAGAAGCTTCATCAGGAGGCCTGTCCTGGAGATGAGCTTGGCACAGGTCAGTTGCACACGGGTTTCAGAGCAGTCCATCTTTAAGGTCCGGATAACATGAGAAATAAACCTTCTCACATCCTCGCTGGGGATGAGGGACCGTAGCTGCTCGGTTAGCTGAATTTCAAACTGATCACCTGGGGATGAGAGCAACTGGTAATTGAAGCTTTTGGGCTCGGGGGACAGGTCAGTGCCCATGTTGTTGTATTCCCATTGTGTCTGATTAGTTCGTTTAACAGCTGGCCCTAAGTTGAACGCAGTCCCAGCGGAATCTGCCTCAGGAGGAGGATTGTAGGTTGTGTTTTCAGAGATGGTGCCTTCTGGCATAGTAGTGTTTTCCATAAAAATGTTTTCTTTGAAGGCATTTCTTGCAGTTGTGTTCTTTACATTAGTGTTCTCTATAACATGTTCTGAAGGATCAAATAGTTCAGGAAAAGGATTTTCCTTAGGACTCAGGTCTACTAAAGGCAAAAAAGCCCCTTGTGAAGGAGAATTTATGAGGCTGTTCACTGCAGAGAATGGCGGCCTGTTTGCGAGCATCAGTCTATCGAGATAACTTTTCTTTCTCAACTTTTGACTCTTTTTGGCCTTGGGTGTGCTGTGGGCCACACGGGAGCGAGTTTTATGAAAGCGGTAGTTTTTTCTGGAATGTACGATTGGTTTAGCAGCCTTCGTATTCTTAACTCTAGCCTTTGCATTTTCTAAAATGAAAACGGCGTGGGTTAAGTCTTTCGATCTGTCTCTGACCTCAGGTAGGGCTTTTGCAGGGGTGGAGGCAGAAGGCTCGCCCATGGAGAAGGGTTTCAGCACAGAGGAGACTGCCGCCTTACGCTCTTGGGTGAATGAAGGCTTCGCATAGATGGCATTTCCCGCTAACTTCTCGGGCCCCTGCTCTGTGTGAGGCTGTTCCAGCTCCCTTGAGACCGGGCTCCCGAGCCTTTTTTCTTGGGCAGCGCTCTCCACAAATGCCTGCGCACCCTCTTCCCTCCTGGTGCTCTGCTTTCCCACCTCTTTGAAGTGCCTTTTCTGGATGCTCCTTGGGCCCGTGAGGACTCTGTTCACTCTCTGCAGGTTGTTGCCTACACTTTGAATCTTTGCCAGGCTGTTTTCCTGTGGTTGGACAGTTTCTAATTTCTTTTCAAATATTTGGCGTTTAAATTTGTTACCTAGAAGGCTGGTCTGCATAAGCATGGCAGTTTTTTCTTCCCTTTTAACTTCATCGATTTTTTCTTGTATTTCTGTATCTAACATATTTTCCAGCAAGTACAGCTTTCTCAATTTACTTTCGTAAGTTGAGTTGTTGGATGCAGGTTGAAGAGAGGGGCCCTTTGTATTGTTTTTCAAAATACTCAGGGGCCTGTCTCCATCTTGTGCATTAGAAAAGAGCCGTTTCATGAATGGTAACAACATTGATTCCGCATCTAGATTTCCTGCTGAGAAATACGGCAAGATGTAACTTAGTGCACTGATAACCTCACTCTCGTCATTGGTGTCTAGCTGCTCACTCCCAAAGCCTGACAAGTTGATGTCACTGCTGTCTGAGGGCGCCTCCGGCTCAATAGTCAGCTCAGTGCTCGTGTGCTTCTTCCGGGCCTGTAACACCTTCATGAACGCTCCTTCTGGATTCCCTACAGATGCTTCTTCAGCTGTGAAAAAAGAAGAGACTGCTTTGATCATGAAAGATGATGGGACGGCATGCATCAGTCCACAGCCGTACGCCCCAGTCACACGGAGTAGGAGTCAGCAAACATTCGAGTGCCATTCAGAGAGGAGAAACACACACCCAATCCTAAACCTACGAAATGGCAACAACGAAAGGAGAAAAAGACATCTTTTGAAAACATGGCCACCTACTTGGAACATTCCATAGTGTGACACAGAGTAAGTCTGCTTAGGATTATTCCATTGATCCCCAGGGGCCAGTTGCCCAGTGCTCAGTCAAAGCTCAAGGTGGAAGACAAGTGCTACCATGATGACCTGATGTGCTGGCCTCTCTGCAGGCTGCTCCATACCCTGTGCTGTCCTGCCTCAGATGCAGAGAGAGAGCACAAGGCTCCCTCTCTCCTTGTCCTTGGTGTACCTGTGTTCTTGCTACCATCACAGCTGAATGCAATGGAAGGCGGTCCTCTGAGAGGAGCAGGGTGGAGATGCTAATGTGGAGAGCCCCTCCCTTTGCTGATAGATCCTCATCTGGCACATGCTCCACCCACCCACCCCATTCTCTGTTCCCACATACTGTAGCTCCATCACAGAAGACGCGACATGGAAAAAACACTGTGTCCACCCTAGTTCTTTTCTTAAATTTGGGCAGGGATTCAGGGTGTAGGTTAAGAGGTTTTTAATTTGCCAGATTGTATGCCTATGTTGTTAAATATAAAATGAATCTATGGTATGACAGCAGTTTCTGGATAAACATTACTTGAGGTCCTAAAATGCAGAAGGGAAAAAGCAACTTTTGTCAGATGCCTACTTTGCTTTCATTTCATCTCTAATATTTTGCATGCAGAATCATCCAAAGCTTCTGACTGCATGAGGGTCAAGTGTACCAGTGTGCAGCTGATTTTCTTTTCCAGAATTAAAAGTATTTTGGGTGGTGCTGAGGGTCAGAGGAAGAAGTAAAGATTGTGAGAAAGGAGAAACACAGGCTTGGGGAGAACCCAGAATTGGGACAGAAGACCTGGCACAAGGTACAGCACTTAGCACCTCTGATCTTGTTTTTCCTCATCTGTAAAAGGAGATTACCAATGCTTTTCTGCCCACCTCCTGGGGAGAAGGGAAGAATATAATTGGTAAAAAAAAGTTTTGAAAAATAAGCAACATTTTCTTTAAATAAGTAGCCAAGCATTATTCATCATCCACCCCATATCACTGGTAGATACCTGTATTCAAGCTATCTGGACATGAAAGCAGTCACCTTTTAGAAGTCATGAAGTTGGTGCTAATAAACCTAATCTACAGAAACACTCCTGGAAGCACTTGAGCATTTGTTCTGTGAATGGAAAGGTTTGAATTCAGAGCACGTTCAGAGTTGGATGGTCTAAGCATGGAAAATCCCTCATCCCATTAGAAGAGCCAGGTAGCAATTTCTGGTTATGGAACCAGAAGCTCTCAGGCTTCAAATAAAATAGCATCACTTGTACTCTTATAAAATTGTGAAAACAAAAACAAAAACAAAACTGGATCTACATCTGTCCTATAAGGCCGAGAGTACTTGAGATCTCATGGATATAAAACCAGCCTACAAACTACATTGCACTGTATGAAGAAATTATCACTGGGGGCAAAGCATCAAGCGCAGAGCACAGTACACAGTGTGTGGATGTTAATGTTATTCCCTAGTCTTCCCATTCCTTTGTCTTGGTCCTTTATGAATATGGAACAGTTCTATTATTACATTTTCTAATAATAACTGAGAACCTGACTCTCAGCAAGGGAATAGTTCAGAAATTGAGGGAGTTTAACTCTGAATGAGTAAATAAAAATAAAGCAATTATATCATCACTTTACAAATTTATCAATTAAAAATAAAAAATTTAAAAACAAATACTTAAAATAATGTAACAATTGATCACCAGGCAATTTGGACTCACGACAATGTATGGTGTTTGTCAGACATGCACTGTTGCAATGCAGCTTGACTGTCTTGCAGACAACCTCAATGCTATTTTTAAATTGGCAGAGGCAGCAGGCCATATGGCTAGGTAAGATCCTATAGATGAAAACAGAGAACAATAAATTAGTGGTAAAGCGGTTGAGTAGGTAAAGGAGGCAGGCCAACGCTACCAGAGGGCTGGGCGAAAAGGTGTTATTGAGGCCTGTGGACTGAACAGTTGGGTAGGAACTAGAAGGCCAATAGGAAGGAGGACAGAGGTGCCCAACCGAAGGATAAGCATGGCAGTGAGTATGGTATGCCTAGAATAAAGGTGGTTGGGATTAGAATTGGGTGACACTGATCAGTAGTTTAATTCAGAAGTATCTCTTCCCAACTCAAAAGTCTCACTTTGGGCTGAAAGTATACAGGAAGAAAGTAGACTTCTAAGAAGAGTCTGAGTAAGTCCCCAGCTTCTGGAGGCCCTTTCTCAATTCCTTTTGGGAGTGGGAAATACTAGAAATTACTCTGCGCATTAAAAATAGTTTAGTTCAACCTGGATTGTGGGGTTAAAAAGTAACAGAGATTGCATTGGTCAAATCTGGACAATTTGAGCATTCAAAAGAATAACAACAATAATAAGCTATAACATAATTAATACATAAAAAAGAATCAATGAAGAATGATATTAAAAAAGAAAGAAGGGGAGTTCTTTAATGAAATAAAGCCAGATAATAAATGTGGAAGGAATGACAGAATTTTAAAAAGTGTCACTTTGCAACCACCAGTAATAAAAATTGATTCAGACAAGGATTATCACTGATGGACAGCTGGGTGAAAAGACATCTGAGAACAGGACCTTCAGTGATCTCAAAGTACCACCTCACAGATTATTTATTAACTATGGGAAAAATTACTTTTTTAAAAAAATGAGACAAGGTCTCACTCTATCACCCAGGCTGAATGAAATACAGTGGCAAAATCATAGCTCACTGCAGCCTTGACCCCCTTTTAACTTCCCTTTTAACTTCATTGATTTTTTCTTGTATTTCTGTATCTAACATATTTTCCAGCAAGTACAGCTTTCTCAATTTACTTTCGTAAGTTGAGTTGTTGGATGCAGGTTGAAGAGAGGGGCCCTTTGTATTGTTTTTCAAAATACTCAGGGGCCTGTCTCCATGACAGGGGGTCATGGAGTTCGAGACCCCCTCAGGAGTTCGAGACCAGCCTGGGCAACATAGTGAAACCCTGCCTCTACTAAAATCTCGAACTCCTGAGCTCAAGCAACCCTTTCTCCTTGGTCTCCCAAAGTGCTGGGATTATAGGCACGAGCCCAGAGGTTTTGTTATTCTTTTCCTGCCCCCAACTTTTGATTTTAAACATTTTCTTTTTTTTTTCTTTAAGCCTTAGGATGGCTGGGAAGCATTTTCAAATGGTCTAATGAACACCTGTATAACTTTCATCTGGAATCCACAGTAGCTGATACTTTGTCACATTTGCTTTCCATGTGTGTTTGTCTATACATTTTCTGGACAAGCCATTTGAGTCAGTTGCAGACATAATGACCCTTCACCATTAAAGACTTCAGTGTGCAGCCCCTAAGAACCAAGGCATTCTCCTACATAACCAGAATACTATCATCACCCAATGGAACTTAATATTATCATTGTCTACTATGTAGTCCATATACACATTTTCACAATTGTCCTAATCATATCATGGCTTAAAAAATTGAGAATCCAATTAAACATCACCAAACATCAGACATTACATTTAGTGTTCATGATTTTTTTTTTTATTTTTGTAGAAAGACATTTAATACTTCTGTTTACAAAATTCAGGCACACATTTCACTTTGCCCTGGACCGTGTCCAAGGCTGTGTGCTCATCTCTGCCAGGGTGTCTGTGCCCTTCATGTACTGCTGACAAGGTGGGTGCAGAGCAGAGCCTGGGGTCCAGAGGCTTCAGGCTGAGCCACAGTGGGAGAGGAATGTGAATGTGGCCCAGTCCAGAGGACCCCCCATTTCATCGATTTTGGATCGGGTGACAGAGGAAGCAGATGTTGGGGCTGCGGACCTGCTGGTCTGGGCAGGGGTCTGGAGACCCCAGGGCTGCCTGCTGTGGCCTAGAGGAGAAGGTCAGGGCCACTTCCCACAGGGTGGGGTGGTAGCGGCTGGGAAAGTGGAGGCCTGGCCACCAGGAGCTTTAACATTTGCTCACTGGAGCCTTTGTGCTTGGCCTCAACAGCATGGCTGGGGCTGTGGTCCCGTGCGAAGTGTGCTGGGGTGTATGTGGGTGGTTGGTGGTGGCAGCTTGTGCTAGAGTGACACAGGCCTCCGTGGCCCTGTCTGGGGGCAGTTGAAAAGCTGAAAAGGTACTTGGCTTTGTGAGGGAGGGGCTTTGGAGGCGGGGCTCTGAAGGAGGCTATGTTCTCTGTCCTGGGGCAGATCCCAGCTGGCCTCTGTCCCCGGGCTGCAAGCTGACAGCAGGCAGGGGAAGCAGTGAGGCCCTCTGACCTGGCCTTGGGGAGAAGGAGTGCATGTGTGAGGTAGGGGTGCAGTGGCCCTGGAGTGGGGCCAGGGCCCATCTCCAGCACCAGGCTGGGACAGGATTTAAAACCAAGGTCCTGTCTCTGAGCCACGGGGACGCTCGATCTCATCCTGTTAAGGCCACAAGACTCGAGGGCAGGCAGTGGGCCGGGTCCCTGTGGGGTCAGGACGGAGGTGGGTGCTGCCACAGTGGAACATTAGTGTTTGTGAGAGCACCTTAGGGTTAGCCCCGCCTCGGCCAGCTGGGCAAGGAGTTGGGGAGCGGGGAGGAGGCTGGCGCAATGGAGTAGGGAAGGGAGTTGTCACCGTTGGGGGTCAGCGCCAGTGTAAACAGGCATCCCCACCCACCCAGATAAGCCCCCCACCCAAGTGTGGCTCCCTGCTCAGGGAGTACCTCGAGGACCTGGGACTGGGTGGCACCGGCAGGCTCGGATACCATCCTAGCAGTAGGAGCCCGGTGGAAGGCAGAAGACCCGGCAGGGGGTGCCGCCCAGTGTGGACAGAGGAGCGGGGCACCGGCGAGTCACTGCGGCAGGGGCACGAGCGTGTCCATGTAGCTGAGCAGGAAGAAGCCCGACTGGCTGTCCAGCATGCCCTATACCAGTTGTAGTTGATCTGGTTGGTCAAGGCGATGACATCACCCTCATGGAAGCCCAGCTCCCCATGGTTCTAGGGTTCGAAGTTGTACAGCACCTTGCAGCTCTGCTCGTCTAGGGGTGGCATGCTCCTGCTAGGAGTCCAGATGGGCTTGTCGGAAGATCGGAAAGACGAAGCTGCGATCTTGGGGACTGTGGTGCTGGGGAAGCCCCCGTTGGACTGCTCAGGCTCTCCGAGGTCAAAGGGCTCCCGGGACTTGGGCTTATACTGCCGCTTGGAGCCTGAGGAAGCTTCCTGCATTCTGCGCTTGGGCTTCTCTGCCAGCTTGTCCGGGATCTGCACAGCCCGCTGGTAGCAGTCCAGCTGCGCCTCTACTAGGGTTGAGAGCTGACTCACCTGCTTGATATTGGTCTCCAGGAGGTTGTGCATGCTGGTTTCTGCCACCTCCTTGGACTCCTCAAACTTCTCCAGCACCTGCCGCAGCTCCTCATTGGGGATCTTGCCCTGCCACTTCTTCTTTTAGTCAAAGTCCAGGCGGTGGCCCTCCAACTGGTGGTGCTGGATCTCCTTCAGGTTGTTCTCGCACAGGTTCTGGAGGGGGTCAATGAAGTTCTGTTTGACCGCTATGTCCAGGGAGTCCTTCACCTCCACCAGGTGCTTCATGGACTCGCCGACATCCAGCAGTGTGTCACCGAAGTTGGACTCACCGCCCAGCTCCTTCAGGTGGCAGATCAGGCACTCGCTCAGAAGCCCCTCCAACTGCAGGTAGCTGGGGTTCTTCACCTGGCCCCGGATCTCGGACACCATGTTGAGCATGGTCAGCTTACCTGCGAGGTTTGGGTTGGGCTGCAGGTACTTGATGGTCCTGGCCAGCACTTCCGTCACTGCCTTGCTGGTGACATCCACCTTCTTCTCCATCTCTTTGAAGTCATCATCCAGCTTGGTCCCCTCAGCCCCTCCCACCTTCTCACTGACCAGCTGGCTTGCCTTGTAGAAATGGTTCTTCAGCCCCACCACCGACATGCCCGCTGCCGAGCACCCCACAGGGACCGTGCCAGTGACAGGCTTCCAGGCGCCGCCAACCCTCTGCCCGCCTCAGCAGCCGCCGTCGGCACCACCTCCGCCACGTGCTTGCCAGCCCCAGCGCCGCCTAGTGTTCATGATTCTTCAGTATCCTTCAATATAGAACTGTTCCCAGGATTGTTTTAAAGTGTACTGACAAATCTTTGAGACTATAAATGACCTGACGTATACATTATCCTTACTTGAGAATGGTAATTTTTCAATACGCCATTAAAGATCATTACACATGAGCCAAGACTCAAATGCACTGGCCTACTTACTTTGTATATCAATGTGTAAACTCCTGAAGACTTCCAGTAATGAACTCCCATAAGGCAGTTAGTTCAATGTCTTTATGGCCTCGGTGACAAATGGTTACAGAGAATGAGAGCTTTTTCCTATCCACTAATGGTCAAGAAAAAAGCAGACAGATCCTCACCGTCTTAGAGAACCAAGTGAGAAAGCTGGTCGATGAAGAGGACTTCATCCAGAGAGGAAGGGATTTAGCTGACAGGGAAGATGCTGCAGGAGGCTGAGGGAAGTGAGGCTAGAGCAGTAAAACAGATCTGACAATGTGGTCAAGATAAGAAAGTGACCTGACAAAAATTAACAGAGTGCGAAATGAAGGGCCCTTTCCATGCTAATCTTGCATACTGCCCTCAACCAGCCTTAGCAAAACAGAGTTTCTATTTAGTTTGCCATATTGTGGGGTGGTGGCACTATTTAAGTTGCAGTCAGTTGTGTAACAAACTCACAGTAGGGCCCTGCAGAAATATATACATATATATACACACACACATATATATACACACATATATACATATATATACACATATATATATATAATTTTTTTTTAAGACAACGTCTTGCTCTGTCACCCAGGCTGGAGTGCAGTGGTGCCATCTTGGCTCACTGCAACCTCCACCTCCTGAGTTCAAGTGACCCTCCCACCTCAGCCTTCCTAGTAGCTGGGACTACAGGCATGTGCCACCACACCTGGCTGATATATATATACACACACACACACACACATATACACACACACACATATATACACATACACACATATACATATATACACACACATATATACACACACATATATATACACACACACACACACCATACACACATATCTGTATATATATATAACTGCAAAGAAGGCCAGGCACGGTGCCTCATGCCTGTAATCCCAGTACTCTGGGAGGGTGAGGCAGGAGGATCACTGAGGCCAGGAGTTTGAAACCAGCCTGGGCAACATAGTGAGACCTCGTTTCTCCAAAAAATAAATATACAATTGCAAAAAAAAAAAAAAAATACATACCTCACACCATATATTCAATTAACTAAAAACGGATCTTAGACGTAAACTATAGTATTTCTGGGAGAAGACATAGGAGTAAATCTTTTCCACTTTGGATTAGACAACAGGTTCGTAAAGATTTCTTAGGTAAAAAACAAAAAAGCACAAACCATATAAGAAAAAATTGCTAACTTAAAGCTGATCAAAATTAAAAACTTCTGCTTTTCAGAAAACACTTTTAGTTTAATTATTATTATTAATTTTTTTTTTTTTTTGAGACAGAGTCTCACTCTGTGGCTCAGGCTGGAGTACAGTGGTGCAATCTTGGCTCATTGCAACCTCCACCTCCCAGGTTCAAGCACTTATTGTGCCTCAGCCTCCTGAGTAGCTGGGATTACAGGCGTGTGCCACCACACCTGGCTGTAGAGATGGGGGTAGAGATGGGGGTTTTGCCACGTTGGCCAGGATGGTCTCGAACTCCTGACCTCAAGTGATCCACCTGCCTTGTCCTCCCAAAGTGCTGGGATTACAGGTGTGAGTCACTGGGCCCAGCTAGAAAATATTTAGAATGAAAAGACAAACCACAACCTGAGAGAAGATATTTACCAAACACATATCTAAAAGGCCTTGTTTTTTGTTTTATTTACTTGTTTAATTTTTGAGATAGTATCTCATTCTGTGACCCAGGCTGGAGTGCAGTGGCGATCACAGCTCACTGCAGCCTCGACCTCCTGGCTCAAGCAATCCTCCCACCTCAGCTTCCCGAGTAGCTGGGACCACAGGTGAGCACCACCACACCTGACTGATTTTTATATTTTTGGTAGAGACGAGGTTTCACCATATTGCCCAGGTAGTCTCAAACTCCTGACCTCAAGCAGTCCTCCTGCCTCAGCCTCCCAATGTGCAGGGACCACTGTACCTGGTCCCTGAAAGGACCTGTATCTAGACTCTATAAAGCACTCTTAAAATTCAATAATAATGAATCTCTCATGGGGTTACAGGAAAAAAAACCTCAATAAAAAGACTAATATCCAATTAAAATATGGGAACAGATTTGAACAATTTAGTAAAGAAGATATTTGCACATGAATATTCAACATCACTAACTATTAAAGAAATGCAAATTAAAACCACAATGAGATTCCACTACACATCAAGCAGTAGAAAGGCAAACATTTCTTTAAAAACTGAAATATAAGAATCTGCTGGACTGGGCCAGGCGTGGTGGCTTACGCCTGTAATCCCAGCTCTTTGGGAGACCAAGGTGGGTGGATCAAGTGTGGCCAGGAGTTTGAGACCAGCCTGGCCAACAAGAAGAAACCCCATCTCTACTAAAAATACAAAAATTAGCTGGGTGTGGTGGTGCGAGGCTATAATGCCAGTTACTCAGGAGGCTGAGGGAGGAGAATCGTTTGAACCTGGGAGGCAGAGGTTGCGGTGAGCTGAGATCTTGCTGCTGCACTCCAGCAACGAGGCTCTGTCTCAAAAAAAAAAAAAAAAAAAAAAGAATCTGCTGGGCCGAGTGCGGTGGCTCACATCTGTAACCCAAGCACTTTGGGAGGCCGAGGTGGGTGGATCAATTGAGGTCAGGAGTTCGAAACCAGCCTGGCCAACATAGTGAAACCCTGTCTCTACTAAAACTACAAAAATTTGCTGGGCATGGTGGCATGCACCTGTAATCTAAGCTACTCGGGAGGCTGAGGCAGGAGAATCGCTTGAACCTGGGAGGCGGAGGTTGCAGTGAGCCTAGGTCATGCCGCTACACTGTAGCCTGGGTGACAGCGAGACTCCGTCTCAAAAAAAAGCGAAGTGAAAGAAGCCAAACACAAGAGGCGACACGCTATATTATTTCATTTATAAGACATTCTGGAAAAGGCAAAAGTATAGGAACAGAAATCAGATTAGTAGTTAACAGGGGCTGATCGTTGGGGGAGGGGATCGACTACAAAGGGATACAAGGGGCCTTTTTGAGGCAACAGAAATGCTTTATATTGGGAATGTGGTGGTGGTTATGTAACTATACATTTGTCAAAACTCATCAAACTGTACCCTTAAAAAGGGTGAATTAAATGAAAATTATATATCAATAAACCTGACTTAAAAAAATAATAAAACAAACCTAAAGAACCAATTAAGTAAAAATAAATCTAAGAAAAAAATAACTTACAGTTTTTCCAGTTCAACAGTCATCGTGAGAATGTTCTTAAGTGTTGCAAGTGGGACTTGAGTTGTTCCCATGTCTCTGAAGAAGAAAGCCGAAACATTCATGATATAAACCCCAATAAAAAATTCTGTACTTAAAAAGATAATTCAAAGACATGTGATTACTTCAATACTGGCTTCTCTATAAAACAAGCCAGCTCAACAGTTTATTTGCCGCAGAATTCCAGAGACCTCTTATTAAAGAAATTTGATTTGCATCATCAAATTAATGATATTCAAGAATAGAACTCACACTTTTTTTTTTTTTTACCATTTATCTTACTTCTCATTTCATATTGCATTCACCCATCTTGATTATTTACCCTTTTCTTCCTTTTTAGAATAATGAACACCTATTCTTCTTTGCTTTCTTGGTTAAGTAATATTCCTCCATGTGTCTACATGTTCCAAATCTATACAGGTTCTTCAACACTGTTCTCTTCCCCTGCTGGCTGTCTTGACCATTACACATCCTTTCTTAATCCTTTTCTTTGCCAATAACTTTTTTCAATAACTCAGTTAAAATTTAAATTATGACTTTTTAGCCTAAATGCAAAATACTTAATCTTTGATGAAAAATTTAAAAAGAGCATAAATCATCTCATGACTCGTGAAAGTACTATAGTACTTACAAATATTTTAATGCTGGCAATTTAAAGAGATACGGATCTTCAACAGTTGTCAGAGGATTGCGATTGAGAATTCTGAAAAATGCAATAGAATTAAAATTATCTGCATTTTCAAAGTGTGAAATTGCATAAAAAGTTTATATTCATTTTTTGGTATGGAACTTGTAGGTAAAAAAAAAAAATCATTTTCTGTTTTTACCTAATAAATCACCATTAGACTTCATAAAGCACTTTTCCTTTGGGAACTACCTAGATCTCTAGAAGATAAAGTAGAGGAGAGAAACAGGGGAAGAAATAGAAAAAATTAAAAAAAGTGGATAGCAAAGAAAAAATATGCCACAGAATTTTTCAGGTCAAAAACCCTAGAAGTGACTATGTTGGTAGGAAGCCCCGACTCTGTAGGAAACACTATTTCTAGTGTCCGCCATAATTCAGGTTGCTTGTCCATAATTCAAGTTGCTCATTTTTGTTGTTGTTGCTGTTTTGTTTTGTTTTGTTTTTTTGAGATGGAGTCTTGCTCTGTCACCCAGGCTGGACAGCAATGGCTCTATCTTGGCTCATTGCAACCTCCACCTCCAGGGTTCAAGCGATTCTCCTGTCTCAGCCTCCTGAGTAGCTGGGATTACAGGTGCCCGCCACCACTCCCAGCTAATTTTTGTATTTTTAGTAGAGACTGGGTTTCATCATGTTGGCCAGGCTGGTCTTGAACTCCTGACCTCAGGTGATCCACTCCCTTCAGCCTAGCAAAGTGTTAGGATTACAGGTGTGAACCACTGTGCCTGACTGCTTGCCTTTTATCTTTGCAAAGTTTTTCAAATTCATGGTTTAATCTGCACAGTTAAGGAAAAAAATAGGACCAATTCTTTTGCTTTACAGCCAAGGAAAAAGGGATAAAGCTAAGAGAAGGAACGGGTCAAAACCATACTCCCATCATATACTCCCACTTGACTTCTTGTATGACATCACAGCCTTTGTTACATTGCATGTAATCACCTGTCTACTTGTCAGTCTCCTGGACTATCAGCTCCTTGAGGGCAGAGACCACATCTTATTCTCATTGTCATCCCTATGCCTGGCATGATGTCTGAAATTTACTAGGCATTTAATAAATGTTTATTGGGCCGGGCGTGGTGGCTTATGCCTGTAATCCCAGCACTTTGGGAGGCTGAGGTGGGCAGATCACCTGAGGTCGGGAGTTTGAGACCAGCCTGACCCACATGGAGAAACCCCCACCTCTACTAAAAATATAAAATTAGCTGGGTTTGGTGGTGCATGCCTGTAATCCTAGCTACTTGGGAAGGCTGAGGCAGGAGAATCGCTTGAACCTGGGAGGTGGAGGTTGTCGTGATCCAAGATCGCACCACTGCACTCCAGCCTGGGCAACAAGAGCAAAACTGTCTCAAAAAAAAAAAAAAAAAAGTTTATTGAATAAACAAATGACATTTTGTTTATATGTCAATAAAATGAATACATTCATTTCGATGGGATTTTTTATTCCAAAATGCTGCAATCTATTTTCTTTTTAATTCTTTTAAGTGAACAAGAAAAAGAAAAGAAACAGGAAGAAATAAAAGAAAATCAGCCTTTACATTAACCCAAGAATCATCACTATTGCAGAAATTATAAAAATAATTATTATTACAGTGAGTATCTATTGGGCTGCTAGGTGTTTGTGATCGGTATTTCACATTTAATCCTCACAACAACCTTATGTGCTAGATATTATTGCCCTATTTTATAAATGAGGAAACTGAGGTTACACAACTTGTCCTAGGTCACCAAGCTATTAAGAAGCTAAACTGCCAGTGCGGTGGCTCACACCTGTAATCCTAGCACTGTAGGAGGCTGAGGCAGGCAGATCACCTGAGGTCGGGAGTTCAAGACCAGCCTGACCAACATAGAGAAACCCCATCTTTACTAAACATACAAAATTAGCCAGGTGTGGTGGCGCATGCCTGTAATCCCAGCTACTAGGAGGCTGAGGCAGGGGAATCGCTTGAACCTGGGAGGAGGAGGTTGCGGTGAGCCAAGATCGTGCCATTGCACTCCAGCCTGGGCAATAAGAACAAAACTCCATCCCCCCCGCCAAAAAAAAAAAAAAAGAAAGAAAAAGAAAAGAAAGAAAGAAAGAAAGAAAAAAGAAGCAAAGCTGTAATCTGAACTCATGTGCTTAATCTGTAGGAAGAAAAAGGGTTTACTTTAACTTTACGGGTTTTTACATTTTTCTTTTCTTTCTTTCTCTTTCTTTCTTCATTTCCCTCCCTCCCTTCCTTCTTTTGAGTCAACATTTCCATTTATTGGCCAGGCATAGTGGCTCATGCCTGTAATCCCAGCACTTTGGGAGGCCAAGGCGGGCGGATCATCTGAGGTCAGGAGTTCCAGACCATCCTGACTAACGTGGTAAAACTCCATCTCTGTCAGAGTCTCGCTCTATCACCAGGCTTGAGTGCAATGGCATGACCTCAGCTCACTGCAACCTCCGCCTCCCGGGTTCAAGCGATTCTCCTGCCTCAGCCCCCTGAGCAGCTGGGATTACAGGCACCTGCCACCATGCCCGGCTAATTTTTGTATTTTTAGTAGAGACGGGGTTTCACCACGTTGGTCAGGCTGGTCTCAAACTCCTGACCTCAGGTGATCCACCAACCTTGGTCTCCCAAAGTGCTGGGATTGCAGGCATGAGCCACCACCACGCCCAGCCTTCATTTATTTTTTATAACTTTTATTTTAGGTTTAGGGGTACATGTGCAGGTTTCTAATACAGGTAAATTGCATGTCACAGGGGTCTGGTGTGCAGATTATTTTGTCACCCAGGTAATAAGCATAGTACACAATAGGTAGCTTTTTGATTCTCACCCTCCTCCCACCTGCCATAGGAACAATACCTCCCCGGTACCTGTTGTTCCCTTCTTTGTCCATATGTACTCAATGTATAGCTCCTACTTATAAGTAAGAACATGTGGCTCCCAAAGTGCTGGGATTACAGGCCTGAGCCACCCTACCCAGCAACAAGGCTGATTTGAGGGTCACTTGTTTGATGCCTTTTCTTGCCCATGCCAAAGGTCAGAACTAGCACAAGCAGAGCAAGTCATATATAAGCTATGTACATCTCTTGGCCTCTTTGTACCTTAGTTTCCCCATTTGAGAAAAATGAATGGATCTTAAGACATCCTTTTCAGAGTTCATAATGGAATTGTACCCAGCTGACCAATAATTGTATGTATTTTTATAGTTGTTTACATGTATTCATCTTCTATTTCACTTACAACTTGTGTAAAAACTGCATTCCATGCCAGGCCTGAAATGTTCCAAAGCTCAGTTCTGTGAGTAAATTGCAACCAAGATTTCTACAAAAAAAGACACAAGCCAAAAGAAAAAAAAAATTTCAGAACATTTATCATTTGCTGTGATTCTAATTTATATAGGATGGAACATAACCCTAATCCTTTCTCTATGCACTAAGGAAATCTCACTGTGGAAGATTCCGGCTTATGATTTATACTTTAGCATTGCACATGTGGTGCATTAGCTACAAAACAGTGAATGCTCAGTAAATACCTGTGTGTAGTGATCTTTATTTCTCTAGAACAGGATTTCACAACTTCAGTACCATCGACATTTTGGACTCTATAACTGTTTGCTGTGGGCATATGTCTTGTACCTTGGAGGATGTTTAGCAGCATCCCTGGCCTCTGCCCACTAGATGCCAGGAACACACCCACAGTTTTGTCAACCAAAACTGTATCCAGACATTACCAAATGTCACCTGAGTACAAAATCACACCAGTTGAGGACCACTGCTTTTTCATGATTCACTATGATCTTTGTAATTCTCACACTAATCTTTGCTAGAGACAAAAAGGATTTGCTATATAATTTTAGTAGCTTCCTACTGGTAAAATTTTAATCGTATTTCAAAGAGGTTTATAATTAAGTTTTATAAAAATTCCAAATGTAATCAAGTTATATTTGTAACTTACATATATTGCAAAAATGGTAGTGGTTCAAATGTATGTCTTTCAATAGACTGTATTTTATTGCAGGATAAATCTCTAGGAAAAAGTAAAAGAAAAATATTGCCTTGATTAGTTATTAGATGTAGATTAGTATGAATAATAGCAAGAGTTTAGAATAATATTGAATACACATTTTTCATCTCAACTCTAAATGTCTCGACTTGTGTTTGAACTTTCCAGAGCCCCTAACCCTGCCCATATCTCTCCTAGAGTCTCACCTTCATGGTTTTCATAAATAGAATATACATGTTAATAGACTTTGGAATGAATTTTTCCTGAGAGCAGTAGACTTGATTAGATGCCCTTTTGTCGTCTCATCAAATCCTAGATTATGAGCTCAAAGTTTTTACATATAGTTTCTAATACTAAAAAAAAATAGTCTCACATTTATACACCTTCCTAGTTTAGCTCTGTTTTCCTAAGCCAGTTCAATATCAGAAGAAATAAAAGACATCCTTTCACATCATTTGAAAGGAAGTTACCCCTTTAACTAACACATAACTTTGAACTAATTCAAATCATATTCATAGAATCAATTTCTATCATATTAATAGAAACTCACTTTTGGTTTTATGTTGCTTTAATATTTCATGAAAGCAATTTCTTCAGTTATACAGTGATGGGGCTTGTCCCTCCCTCTTTACCTGGATGGTGTAACGCTGTCTGGTTGATGTCTCCATCTCTAGTCTCTCCCTTCCTAAACTATCCTGCACACAGTCATCAGATAAACTCTCCACAAGTGGTTTGCAAAGACCAGCATCTCCTGGGAAATTATTGAAGATGCAAATTCTTGGTCCCACTCTAGACCAACTGAATCAGTAACCACGAGCGCGGAGTCCGGAACTGAGTTCTAACGTGCCCTCTCAGTGATTGTGATGCAGATCTATCTATAGCACTGCTGCGGTAACACGGTTCCCCATGATGGCTCCTCAGCTTGGCATTCAAAGCCCTAGAAGATCTGGCTCCAATTTCCTACTCTCCCTCCTTGTACTCTACAGGTACTCATGGCATTCCTCGAACACTTTCCTGTGATTTGCCCTTCTCCCATTTTCCTTTTGCAAGTTTAGAATACTGTCCCTAAGATGTCTGTCCGATGTTACACAATGGCCCTTCAAAGTCCTATTCAAACGGCATTGTTCTAGTAACATCTTCCTGGGTCCAGATTGAAGGCATTTTCCCCTTTTCTATGCTCCAGAAACAATGTATCCCTCCTCATGCCCACATCCATTTCTTCTTTTTAATGTAGTTATTTTTTATCCCATTTCTTCTGAGCATAAACTCCTTGCAAGCATGGACTAGGTTTTGCTCATCTGCATTGCCCACCATGTTTAAAACTGACACATGGAAATAAAGCAAATTCAAATATTTGTTAAATAAATGAATAACTGGGGGAGTAGAAGGAAAATGACTATTTTAAAGGAAATGTAGTTTTATTACTTCACAGCCACGTAGCACTTTGGCATCCACTTGAGGGTCTTTATATCCACTTGCCTTAATTCCTCTACATTTGAAAGAATCTGTTTGCAAAACAGCATCACTAATGAGCTTAATAAGGATTAACGACATACACACCTCTATGGACAAAGGATAAGAATCAAGCTTCCATAGCAATGAACATAGTATCTTCTTGTCTCTAAACAGACAGAAATACTATGCAGGTATCCCTTTCTTGGTAACAGGGCTGGGGAGACAGTTATTTTGTAATTGGTGAAGAGTTAGGGGCATTTCTGGTATGCATCTTAGTGTAAACATTTCTAGCTCTACCACTTAACCATCATTTTAAACATCTGTTTTCATATAACAATTCCTGAAATGAAACCCTTAATACCAGTCTATTCTATTGGTAGCTTAATATTCTTGATCTATTATTTATACAATTCAGCTGATTTTTAATATTTACTGTTATTTTAATTCATATTAAATTACCAAAAATTTCTGGATTAATGATGTTCAAATGAATGTAGGTGGTCTATATTTTCTTCTCCTTTAGGCAACAATCCGAAGTTAACTTTAATTCCTTTCATCCTACTAAACCAACTTTTTCAAATCTTTTTTTGTGAAAGTCAGACAGTAAATATTTTAGGCTTTGTGGGCCACATATGATCTCTCTCACATATTTCTCTTTCTTTTCTTTTACTTTCATAGTCCTTTAAAAATGCAGAAACCATTCTTAACTTAATGGGCTATTTAAAAATAGACCATAGATTAGATTTGATCTATTGGTTGTAGACTGAATAGAAGAAGATGGTGTGTGAACCCTTATAAAACAAGGTTCATATGAGTGTCAGTCACTGCTCAGATCTTCTTACCATGTGAAACTTTTTTCTGTCTGCATTTTGTCTATATAATTTAAAAACTGAAAATGCATAGGACATAGCTAATGCTAGAGATGGGCTGAGACCCTATACAAACCTACAGAATTGCAGAATTTTATTGCTGGAAGAAATCTTAGAGATTATCTAATTTGAACCCCTTATTCATTTTACAGATAATACGACTAAAAACTCACAAATGTGATTAACTAACTTACAAATACTGGAGGGATAGCAGGCCTTCAAATGAATCCTTATGTAATTCAGTCAAATAATTTTCATTGAGAATTCTGGAAAATGAAAAAGTTATTTCTAGATTAAAATCCTAAGTACAACTATTTGCCACACAGGACTATGTCCTGCATGTGGGGGAAAGCTGGGTCATGGTCATTTCAAGACGGTGGTATCTGCTCTGCTTTCATTCAAATATTTTCTTACATTTTCCTTGTTGTGTCCATCTCTGTCCACCACTACACACACACACACACACACACACACACACACACACACACACAGAGGCACACACAGGAAAGCGCACACACACACAAGCACACCCCTACCCACTCTTCCCACCAAACTGCCTCCTCTCTAGATCCCAAAGTCCCTGTTAGAATCCACCTCTGGGTGGCACCAAGATCAGCAGAACTTCCATTTTCTCCTCTTTTCCCAAACCTAATGAAAGCCCCACATGGAACCATGTCAGGGCTGCAAGTGAAGCTATTCAACCTTTTACCCCCATCAAAAAAAATGTGAGAACTACAATGTGCATACAGTGTACAGGTCATCAATGTTCTTTGTATTTTATTTAATTTCTGAGACAGGGTCTCACTCTGTACCCAGACTCCTGGCTCAAGTGATCCTCCTGTCTCTGCCTCCCAAAGTGTTGTGATTGCAGACATGAGCCACCTCACCTGGCCAAATATTCAGTTTAATAATTAAAAAGGAGATACCCATATTGTTACAAAAGAACATTGCTAGCATCCCAGAAGCCCCAGTGTGCCCCTTTCCAATCAAATCCCTCTCTCTAACCCAAATTAGGTAACAACTATCCTGACTTTTGTAATAATTGTCTTGCTTTTAAAATGTAGCTCTGGCCTGGCATGGTGGCTCATACCTGTAATCCCAGCACTTTGGGGAGCCAAGGCAGGTGAATCACCTGAGGTCATGAGTTCAAGACCAGCCTGGTCAACATGGTGAAACGCTGTCTCTACTAAAAATATAAAAATTAGCTGGGCATGGTGGTGGGCACCTGTAATTCCAGCTACCCGGGAGGCTGAGGCATGAGAATCGCTTGAACCCAGGAGGTGGAGGTGGTGGAGGTTGCAGTAAGCCAAGATCGTACCATTGCACTCCAGCCTGGGCGACAATAACAAAATTAGGTCTCAAAAAATAAATAAAGCAATTATCCTGCCTCAGCTTCCCAAGTAGCTGGGATTACAGGCACCCACCACCACACCTGCCTAATTTTTGCATTTTTAGTAGAGACGGGGTTTCACCATATTGGCCAGGCTGGTCTCAAACTCCTGACCTCAGGTGATCCACCTGCCTAGACCTCCCAAGGTGCTGGGATTACAGGCGTGAGCCACCGCATCTAGCATGTGTTTTATTTTTAATTTAGAACTCACGTATGGCTTGTCTATATAAGTTGAACTGGTAATGTGACACACAAACTGTTGTGAAAAATGCCAGTTACTTCGAACGTAAGCATTTTTTTCCAAAATCATTTGTGTCTAAATCAATTCCTTCTACAAATCAGTAAGAAAAGGATAAAACAATTCAACAGGAAAAAGAACAAAGGATAGAAAACTCAGAGAAGAAACACAAATGTTCCATAAACATATAATGATAATTAAATTCATGAGTAATCAGAAAAATTCAAATTTAGGTGGAATCCCTTTTATTCATCCATAACATCAACAAAAAGTTGGAGAATACCGAGCGGTGAAAAGGTGTGGGGAAATGAATGATGTCATCTCCCCACACCTTTTCACCGCTGGGTATTTTCCAACTTAGAGTAAGTTGGCACAACATTTTTGAGGGCAATTAAAATTTTATATCTACATAGTCTTCACTTCAACAATTCCATTTCTAGATATCTATGCTACAGGAATACTTGCCCATGTTCACAAAGAAGCATGTACAGGGATTTCACTGCAGCAATGCATGTAACAAGAAAACTAAGCATAATCTAAATATTCATCAATGGGGGAATTATTAAATAAACTATGATGCATCCAGACTATGGATGATTCAGGAGTTTAAATGAATGGGGTGACCATCTGAGTACTGGGAAGGAAAGAAATCTATGGCATATCATGAAGTGAAAGAATCAAATTGCAAGATGTTACCATTTATGTAAAGAAAAAAGATTTTTAAAATCACACAGCAAATCTATTTTGCTTTATGTAAATATGTATGTAGGCAAATGGGAAAAAGTCTGGAAGGATGAACACTAAATGCAGAGTAGCATTACCTCAGGGATGAGGGAGTAGGGCACAAGGAGGGTTTTTGTTATACCTGTTATTGCATTTTTATACATTAAAAATAGAATTGGGCTGGGGGTAGTGGCTCATGCCTGTAATATGAGGATGTTAGGAGGCCAAGGTGAGAGGAGAACTTGAGCTCAGGAGTTCAAGACCAGCCTAAGCAGCATGGGAAGACCCTGTCTCTACAAAAAATACAAAATTGGGTGGGCGTGGTGGCGTGCACCTGTGGTCCCAGCTACTTGGGAGGCTGAGGTGGGAGGATCGCTTGAGGCTGGGAGGTGAAGGCTGCAATGAGATGTAATTGTGCCACTGCACTCCAGCCTGGGGGACAAAGTAATATCCTGACTCTGAAAAAAAAAGAGGAAAAAAGAGAATATAACCATGTATTATTTGTATGATAAATAAATTTAAGTTGCCTCTTAAAGAGAGCCTACCAAGGCCGGGCGCGGTGGCTCAAGCCTGTAATCCCAGCACTTTGGGAGGCCGAGACGGGCGGATCACAAGGTCAGGAGATCGAGACCATCCTGGCTAACCCGGTGAAACCCCGTCTCTACTAAAAAATACAAAAAACTAGCCGGGCGAAGTGGCGGGCGCCTGTAGTCCCAGCTACTCTGGAGGCTGAGGCAGGAGAATGGCGTGAACCCGGGAGGCGGAGCTTGCAGTGAGCTGAGATCCGGCCACTGCACTCCAGCCTGGGCGACAGAGCGAGACTCCGTCTCAAAAAAAAAAAAAAAAAAAAAAAAGAGAGCCTACCAAATTTAATTTTAAAATAACCATAGGATTGCAATCAACAGAGGCTGATTTGGGGAATGGAGGGGAAATATCTTTTTTCAGAGGTATTGACCTCAAAATTCTGGACCGAGAAGGATCTTACAATGCAGTTAGTTTTCTGTCATATTCAGAGAGAATATATACTCACAGTTTCTCGGTCCAACTGTATGCTTTCCATACATTTCCATCAATGTGAGAAATATAGTTTCCTTGGAAATTTCTGTGAAGAAACACAGTTTATATCTTTGAATAGGTAGGAAAAGAATGAACAGGATAAGTAAAAGAATCGTGGCAACCTTGTCGGGGATATTCAGTTACAGAAAATAACACCTGCTTTCTCATTTCCAGAGCTATCAGCTTCCCAGTTTTCACAATTCATCAAGAAACAATGCGGGGCCACTGGCACAAATGATGAGGCATCTACTGGAAGCTTAACTTCCTATCTGTCCCATCTCTTGGACAGACGATGCCAGTTAATTACCTTGAATGTAAGTATTTTATCAAAAACCACTTATGTGTTTAAACAAACTTCTACAAATCAGCACAAAAATGGTAAATAATTCAACAGAAAAATAGGCAAAAGCTTATCACTATCAATAAATAAGTAGAAAGAAACCCTATGCCAGGTAGACCAAAGCTTTGCCCTCTGCTGAAACATCCTAGGCTTTTTCTTTCCACTCTTATTACAACCCATCTGATTTGGACCCTTCACACTTTACTCCTACGTTTTGCGAGACCTTTCTGTGTTGTCTCCCTGGAAATAAGCTTCTCCTTTTGGGCGCTCTACATACGGATTCTAAAATAATCCTTTGCATGTCTACACTTGAACATAAAGCAAAAAACTAAATAAAATAATTCTCCTGTTTTAGTAATTTAACCTCTCTTGCTTGGAAACTTTCAATGGCTTTCCATACCTCACTGTGTAACTTTCAAACTCCTATAGCTGATAGTCAAGGTTTTACATAATCATATCTGCATTGCTCCCTCACCTAATTCTTTGCAGCCAGATTGGTCTACTAAATTCCAACCATACCTGTAGCCATGCCTTTGCCTAGACTGTACTCCCATTTTTTTTCTATTTAACAAATTATAGCTACTCTTTAAGACCAAAGTAAAGTTTTAGCTTATCCATATAGCTTTCCTTGATCTCCGCACCTCAAGGATCACAGATTCTGGTAAATTCTAGTACCGATAGTATGCATTTTCTTTTAGTGATTAATTATACATACTTCCCTTTTTATGCCTATTGTATTTCTTCCCTCCTATCATTTTCATGTTCTGGAGACAGTAGCATATTTGGCCCTGGGTTTGACACAAAACGAGTGCTACATATAGAAAGCCAGGGACAATGATGAGTTGTGGACATAACTAAAGGACTGAGTAATCATGTGGACAGCCAACACTCCTACATATGCTAGGCACTGATGAAGTGTTTCATATATTCACTCACCTACATTTCACAACAATCCTATGAAATGGGAACTAGCATAACCCCCAGTTGAAAGGTGAGGAAACTGAGTCACAGAGCGGAATAACTTGCTCTGAGTCACCAACCTAATAAACAGACCTGGGTTCAACCCCAGGTAGCCTGGCTCCGGAATCAACTCTTAACCACTTAGAGCCTCATCACTGAGATTGGGAGGGGGACAGGTTGCTGTAAAGAGGGTGAAGCAAAAATGGGAGGAGAGTGGCGGTTAAGCAATGATGTGATGGGGCTAAATAAAAATGGATGAGAAAACAAGTAAGAGTAAAAGACTGGAGTAAAAGTAAAAGACTGGAGAATGGGTCTAACATTAAAGGAGAATGAAGGAGAATGAGGAGAAAGGAGAATTGACAAGCAAAGGTGAAAGCAGAAAGTCAGTTGTCAGGATGGCTTGGGGAGACAAAGAAAGCCCAGGAAGGCCTCCAGGAAAAGGCTGCCACGTCAGGCAGGACACAGAGGACAATTGGGGAAAGGTGATTCTTACAAGATGGTGAAGGTGCCATTGTAGGTGTTGGGCTCTGGCACAGGCACTTGGCGGAGCCTCTGCTTTGGGCTGAGATTAACACATGACAGTGTCTCATCTCCGCAGGTACAGAGCTCACATATGTTGGTGCTTGTGGAGGCCTTCTGTTCCTCTGATGCAGTTAAAGCCTTATTTTGGGCGTGACTTTCAGACTGTACCAATGAATCCCGAGTGGGTTCTAGTTCAGTATGTGGACCTGTGACTTCAGTCAGGCTTTGATGCAGAGTCTGAACCTGGTCTGGATGAGAAGCTGTAGTCTTCTCCAGGGCTGTAGAATGTCTAGTCTCTGTAGTGGGCTCTGGAGTTACAGCAAGCCCCGGGTCTGGAGGCTGAGTTGAGGTCTCCTCTGTGGTTGGAGATGGTTTAACCTCTGTAGTAGGTTCTGTAGTTATAGTAAGCTCCAGGGCCAGAGGTTGAACTGTGACTTGAGTCAGGTGTGAATGCTGAGCCTGACCCTTGTCTGAAGGTGGAAGTGTCACCTCAGGGTGTTCTGGAGGAGGAGCTGTAGTCGTCAGGGCTGTAGAAGGTTCAACCTCCGCAGTGGGTTCTGGAGTGCTGGTAAACCCCAGGTCCAAAGGTTGAACTGTAACGCTGGGTGACATTGGATGCTGAGCTTCATGCTGACCTGGTGTTGGAATTGTTACCTCTTGAGGTACTAGAAGTTGGGGTACAACTTTCTTAGGAGGCTGAGTTGGGGTCTCCTGCATGGTTGGAGAAAGTTCAACCTCTGTTGTGGATTCTGGAGTGATGGTAAGCCCTAGGTTCAAAGGTTGAATCGTGGCTTGAGTCAGGTGTGAATGCTGAGTCTGAACCTGGTCTGAAGGTGGAAGTGTCACCTCAGGGTGTTCTGGAGGAGGAGCTGTAGTCATCAGGACAGTAGAAAGTTCAACCTCTGTTGTGGATTCTGGAGTGATGATAAACCCCAGATCCAAAGGTTGAACTGTGGCTTGAGTCAGGTGTAAATACTGAGTCTGAACCTGGTCTGGATGTGGAAGTGTCACCTTAGGATGTTTTGGAGGAGCTATAGTCTTCTTCAGGAGTGTAGAATGTTCAGCCTCTGTAGTGGGTTCTGGAGCGATGGTAAGTCCCAGGTCCAAAGGTTGAACTGTAACGCTGGGTGACATTGGATGCTGAGCTTCATCCTGACCTAGTGTTGGAATTGTTATCTCTTGATGTACTGGAAGTTGGGATACAACTTTCTTAGGAGGCTGAGTTGGGGTCTCCTGCATGGTTGGAGAAAGTTCAACCTCTGTCACAGATTCTGGAGTGATGGTAAGCCCCAGGTCCAAAGGTGGAACTGTGGCTTGAGTCAGGTTTGAATGCTCTGGAGGTTGAGCTACAACTTCATTAGGGAGCTCTGGAGTCTGAGCTGGGGCCTCCTGCTGGTTTAGAGAAGACTCACCCTCCTCAGCGGTCTGTGGATGCTCAGCTGCAGCCTCCTGCTGGGTTGGAGAGGGGTTCTCACTATTAACAGGTTCCGGAGATTGAACTGAAGTCTCCTGTTGAATTGCTGAAGGTCCAGCCTCTTGCAGTGACTCTGGAGGCAGAGGTGGGCCCCCGTGCTGGATGGCAAGAGGTTCTGCATCATTACCTGGCCCTGAGAGCTGAGCTGTAGCCTCCTGGAGGACTGGAGAAGTTCCCACCTCTGCACTAGGCTCTGTTGCTATGGTGAGCTGCACATCTGGAGGCTTAACAGAGACACTGGGCAAATCTGAATGCTGAGTCTGATGGTGACCAGAAGGTGAAACTGTGACTTCATGATGTTCTGGAGGCTGAGCTGGGGTCTCCTGCAGGGCTGGAGAAGATTCAACCTCCCCAGAAGACTCAGAAGGCTGAGCTGGCTGATCCTGCTCACTGGGGGAAAGTTCAGCCTCTATAGGAAGACCTGGAAGCTCAGTTGGGGCCTCTTCCTGGATTGCTGAAGGTTCTGTCTCTTCTGGAGGCTGAGCTGGGGTCTCCTGCTGGGTCTGAGAAGATTCAACCTCCCCAGAAGACTCCGAAGGCTGAGCTGGCTGCTCCTGCTCACTGGGGGAAAGTTCAGCCTCTATAGGAGGACCTGGAGGCTCAGCTGGGGGCTCCTGTTGGGTTGCAGAAGGTTCCGCCTCCTCTGGAAACTGAATCGGGGCCTCCTGCTGGGCTTGGAAAGATTCTGTCTCATTGGTAGGCTCTGAAGTTATGGTAACCTCCACATCTGCAGGTTTAACTGTAATGTTGGGCAAGTTATAATGAGCTTGATCCTCACCTGGAGGATGAACTGTCACCTCATGATTTGGTTCAGTTTGAGCTAGACTTTCCATAGAGGACTCTGGAAGCAGAGCTGGGGCCTCCTGCTGGGTTGAAGAAGGTTCTACCTCCTCAGGGAGCTGTGGAAGCTGCCCTGGGGCTTCTTCCTGGAGTGAAGAGGACTGGATGCCTTCCAGGGTCTCTGGATTTTGAGTTTTGGGCTCTTGCTGGAATTCCTCAGGGATCCCTGAAGGCTTATCTGAGTTCACCCGGAGTTCTGGAGGCAGGCTGCTGGGATACAGTATATCCATATTTGAATATTCATCTTGCAGAATTCGGGGAGTAAGCGTATAGGGAGTCTCCCGTGGGAGATCAGACAAGCCGGAAGACCAACGTTCAGTAGGTCCCAGGGTGTTAGAGGTCAGCTGGAGCTGGTGTTTGACCCACTCCAGAGGCTGAGCCTCCCGGACTAGTAGCCACAGGAGTTGCCACGTGAGGAGGAGCCGTGGGCCCCAGAGAGGTAGCAGGGACATGACAGGCGCTGGCGCCACGCACTGAGCGGGAGTCATTCTGGCAGCCCTGAGACCATCACGCCTCTGATAAGTGTGCGCCCCGCCCCGTCTTTATGACACCTTTATTTATGTCACCTTTTTTAGGCTCCAGTCTAGATCTGCTCCATGTCACCAGGGCAAACTTAGGTCACAATCCCTCCTAAGCCCCGCCTCCCACCCCGCCCGGCCGGAACATCCCTCCCCTCCCCTTAGGGAGGAAGGATTTGGGCCGCAGACCCGGGTGGTCCCAGGACTCCAGCAGCCTGTTGTGGTGGGGTGGGGGCGCGGCAGAACTTCCCAAATAAGTCAGGGGACCTCACTTCAGGATCTTCAGAAGTGCTAGTCCAGTTGTGGCAGCCTGAACTCTTCCTCCTCCAAGGTGAAATCTGAGCATACTCTTCCTTTCAGGGAGAGCAACTGAGCTGCAAAATGGGCGCCAGTTCGGGTGGCAGGCACGACGCACATTACAGTCATTTATTCCAAAATGTTGCCATTTTCGCTAAACTTTCGGTATCTTTTGTTGCATGTTTGATAATGAATTCACCACCCTATTAGGTAGGGGCTGCCAGGGAATAAGCGAGGACTCCACATTTTCTGTAGGAGAGGTGTTGGGGGTGGGCAATTCAGTCTGGGAGAGAAGGCTTTAATCGGAGTCAAGAGCCCTTTGCACTAGCCTAGGAGGAGCCTGAACTGTCATCCTGCCTTGACTCAACACAGCTATTACTCTAGAAGTTACAGTGCCACCCTTCAGAGATCTACCCTGTGTGCACACATGGAGAGGAGGCTTAGGCTGTTAAAGTCAACATGTTAATTTCCTGAAATTGGGCTATAACTAGGACCCAGCTGACTTCCCCCACAGCCATTCTTACCTATTTTATTACTGTCTGGCACAATTATCAGCATGTAAACTCCAAGAAGGTGCTTCATCTTATTCCAGTGCCTAGCAGAGGCACAGGGTGCATAGTGATGGTTTTAAAATGGAAGGGGGGCCAGGTGCGGTGGCTCACACCCGTAATCCTAGAACATTGGAAGGCCGAGGTGAGTGGATCACTGAGGTCAGAAGTTCAAGACCAGCCTGACCAACATGGTGAAACTCTGTCTCTACTAAAAATACAAAATTAGTCAGGCATGGTGGTGCATGCCTGTAATCCCAACTACTCAGGAGGCTGAAGCAGGAGAATCGCTTGAACCTGGGAGGCGGAAGTTGGAGTGAACTGAGATCACAACACTGCACTCCAGCCTGGGCAACAAGAGCAAAACTCCATCTCAAAAAAATAAAATAAAAAATAAAATTGAAGGGATTCCAAGATTCACCTCACTTAGGGATGGATCTATTGTTATAATTAGATTTGTGAAATCAGTGCTGACTTCCTCTCACATTTCATGGGAACCTAGACTTCTTAAAGCTTGAAGTTTACTGGGTGGGTTTTATTTAAATTGAATTAAAATAATTATTTTACAGGGAAAAATTTCAGAACACGTTGCAACTTTGGGGTGAAAGTTAAATATAACACTCTAGCCCCAAATTAGTTCCCATTGAAATGAAACTTTTGCTCCTTTTTAAAAAAAATTCCATAAATAGTAAATAATGACTGTTTTCTTTTGAGATTAATTTAGAAATTTATTCCCTATTTAAGAGCTTTCATATGCAGTCATGCATTGCCTGCCATGTGAGGAGCTTTAGAAATGTGTCACTGGGTGATTTCACCATTGTGCTAACATCATAGTGTATACTTACACAAACCTAGGTGGTGTAGCCTAGAGTACACCTAGGCTATATGGTAGGGCCTAGGACTCCTAGGCTACAAACCTGTACCCTATTTTACTGTACTGAATAATAAAGGCAATTGTAACACAATGACAGGTATTTGTGTATGTAAACCTGGAAAAGGTACAGTTAAAATACTGTATAAAAGATAAAAACAGGGCCTGGATGCAGTGGCTCACACCTGTAATCCCAGCACTTTGGGATGCCGAGGTGGGTGGATCATCTGAGGTCAGGAGTTCGAGATCAGCCTGGCCAACATGGCGAAAACCAGTCTGTACTAAAAATACAAAAATTAGCTGAGTGTGGTGGCGCGTGCCTATAATCCCAGCTACTCAGGAGGCTGGGGTAGGAGAATCGCTTCAACCTGGGAGGTGGAGGCTACAGTGAGCTGAGATCGCGCCATCGCACTTCAGCCTGGGCAACAGAGTGAGACTCCATCTCAAAAAAACCAAAAAACAAAAGACAAAAATAGTATACCTGTATAGGGATAGCTCCATCATAATCTTACGGAACCGCCATCATATATGTGGTCTATTGTTGACCGAAACATCGTTTTGCAGCACATGATTGTAAATGATTGACAGAAAGATCTTCAGCGAAATATTCCACCCAAGATATATGGGAGATATTGAGATCCAAGTAATAAGCCATATTTGAAAGGCATTATAGTTTTCGAAAGCTGTAGCACAATCAGTCTTAAGGCCAGTTAGTTTCTCCCCACATCTCTGGGATCCTGTTTGAAGGGAGTTCTAAAAAGGCCTGTGTTCAAGCAGCCCAGCATCCCTTACTCCTGGGGCTGGGGGAGACTAACCCCTCTACTGTGTCCACAACTGTAGTAATACAGTCCTCTCTCCCTTCTTAATCTAAGAATGACAGGAATTATCAGTAATGTTGTAGTGTAGATCAGGGATCCCCAACCCCCAGGCCATGGATGGATGGGGTATTGGTCCAGGGTCTGTTAGGAACCAGGCCGCACAGCAGGAGTGAGTAGCGGGTGAGTGAGCATTACCGCCTGGGCTCCGCCTCCTGTCAGATCAGTGGCGACAACAGATTCTCATAGGAGCACAAACCCTATTGTGAACCGCACACACAGGGATCTAGGTTGCCTGATCCTTATGAGAATCCAATGCCTGATGATCTGTCACTGTCTCCATCACCCACAGATGGGACCATCTAGTTGCAGGAAAACAAGCTCAGGCTCCCATTGATTCTACATTATGGTGAGTTGTATAATTAGTTCATTATATATTACAATGTAATAATAATAAAGTACACAATAAATGTAATGCACTTGAATCATTCTGAAACCACCCCCACCCCCAGCCTGGTCTATGGAAAAACTGTCTTCCATGAAACCAGTCCCTGGTGCCAAAAAGGTTGGGGTGTGCTGGTGTAGAGACTTCCGTAAAATAACCAAAATAGGGTTTTGCTATGTGGCTACTCTGGTAGCTCTCTATGAACTGAATTCACAGCCTTGTAAAATGAAGTCCTTCAAGTATCTTCAGTAACTAAAACTGCTCTGATGGGTTCATAACAAAATGATCTTATTCTAAGTTCTGCTCTATCATGAAGACTGAAAGTCCTATTGGATTTTTTTCTTTTCTTTTTTTTTTTTTCTGAGACACGGTCTTGCTCTTGTTACCCAGCTGGAGTGCAATGGCGTGATCTCGGTTCACTGCAACCTCCGCCTCCCGAGTACAAGTGATTCTCCTGCCTCAGCCTCTCGAGCAGCTGGGATTACATGTACCCGCCACCATGCCCGGCAAATTTTTTGTATTTTTGGTAGACATGGGGTTACTCCATGCTGGCAAGGCTGGTCTCGAACTCCTGACCTCAGGTGACCCACCTGCCTCAATCTCCCAAAGTGCTGGGATTACAAGTGTGAGCTACTGCGCCCAGCCACATTTTTCTTCATTAATTTAAGAAGTCTCCAAGATGAACAGTGCCCTTCCATACTATGCATCCTGATCAAATCTCTATCAATTCTTAAGAAAGGTCTCAGCAAATTTTATATCAAGCCCTTTCCTCCAGGTCAATTCAAGACACCTGAATACCATGTAAGGTTATTAAGTGCCTCATGAGTAGTAACAATTTCTCCCTTTTTACAGTGTTACACTACCATTGCTCATTCTGTTTTTTTTTTCAATTAGCATAGATTTTAAAGCTGTAAGGCATTAAACATTAAAACAAGTTCAATAGCATGGTCTCCTCTTACTAAAAAAACCAGTTTTGAGAATTATTTTCAGTAAACTTTAATAACATCTATAAAGTCTGAACGCAGTGCTCTACTATGTTAGGATACTTTGAAAGAATTACTTCCTAAAGGATCAGCAGTTCTTCACGACACATTTTTTTTACATTAAAGTTTTTAAAATTAAGTTAACCTGGATCCTGGATTCACTGTAACATTTTACCTAATTCATTTAATTCAGGCCAACACTATGAAGTCACAGTTATTATACTTTGATTTAAAAGGTATTTAGACTTTAGGTCAGTTTGAATGAAACCAAAATTCATATAACTTTAAATTCCACACTTACCTGCTGTCTTCTAACTGTATCACTGTCATTTGGCCCAAGTTTGCATAAATCCAACCTCTGATCTATTTGAAATCAACAAAGAAAGCAATGAAAACATTACCTGATATCAGGGATTCTAACATCTATAGAGTGACAATAATTTTCCACAATCTATTAGAAATCAAACCTATCATTTAAAGAATTCAGATTTCAAAAACTATGAAGTACTGGTGTATTACATTGCCAATATGCAGTCATTTTCTCTCCAAAACTTTTAGACCACTTTAGGCTGAGTCTTAATAGTTGTTGTTCTTAAGGAATTTATCCCTGAGCCTTGGTTTTCTCACATACGACAATATGTGAATCCTTATATTTTTTTAAGGATTAAATCAGATAATTATGCAAAACCCTCAGCATAGTGCCTGGGACGTAAGTGGTCAACAAATGTTAGTTGTCATTATTATTTTGTAACTAACCATTTCAAATGACATGTACACAAAAAAGTATTAATAAGAAGCCAAGAATAAACTGTAGAATCTGGGTTTGCATCAGTTCTGCCACTAACTCATTCAGGAGCAACTCACTTATTCTCTCAGATGCCTCATCTGTAAAAGAGATATAACACTGGTCTGACCCTGAAAGTTACAGTAAGGAACAATGTCACCCAAAGCACGCTGGTTCTACTTTGATTACAGCACTTATAGCTGAATGCTTTTACAACTGTATGCCATCTGTCTACTTATTTGTGAATTGATAAAAGGAGGAGACCATCTCTTAGTCTTTGTATTTTCCACTCCAACCTGGTAGAACATTGCATCAGGTAGGTGCTCAATGAATATTTGATAAATTCAGTATTACTGCACATCAAAAAGGTCAAATAAATTAATACAATGAAACAGTCACAAGAAACACAAAGAAAAATCCATGCCCTTAAACTACAGTCCATAGTTATCCAACCAAAAATTTAGACACTTTTCTCTTTGTAAAATAAATGGGTGCTACTAAGTTGACTATACAGTGGATTCTGCAGAGCAACTCCTCCTCTCCTATTCAGTCCTTCCAATGTGGCATGCTCCAGCATGCCTTTGCCCTTCCTTCTCAGAGGACAGGATTCATGCCTTTTTCTCCTTTATACAGCCAGGGTTTAGAAAGTAGCACATTCAGTCTTCAATAAATCTTGGGTAAATTGAACTAGGAATAATGTCAGACATTTGAGCTATAATTTTTCAGTTTGCTGAGTAAGAAAACAGTGCATTTTTATATGCAACTCGTTTTTTCCAATCCCATTGTGCTTTCTATCCTGTTGGTTACCCTGTCAGCCCAGAAATACAAGAACTTCTCAGATGCCTTTAAATACCTTGGACTAAGAACTTCTAGCTCAGTTTTCTGCCTTTTTCTTTTTTACAAGGTCAATACATACCTATGCTGTGGTATCACACTACATTAAAAGAGACAATCTCTTAATATATTTAACACTCAATACTAAATTTACTCTGGTTTTTATTAATTTCTTTAGATACTATGCGAGTTTGTTTAGCATAAGAATCTGGGCTAAAATCCTATTACAATGACTACGGTATTTTTTACATTATATAAAAAAGAATTCTATAGAAACAAACACACAATAAGAACCTGTTGAAAAAGGAATTCCCATTTATGCTCCAATGGAAAGACCAACCCAAAAGACTGTCACCTGATTGTGCTAAGTCACCTTATAAATCCATTATGAAAACCACTTCTAATGTCTTGATCTTGGTCTAATCTTCTAAATGCCCAGGCTGGTGATAAACTGAGCTACAGTTAAGTAGTTAATGGAGCTGTCATACTCTCAAAATAATGTTTAATCTTTCTTTAACTTTTAATTTTGTCACAGCTGTTTTATATATTATACCATTCTTATCCCTTCATAATTGTCCTTTAACTGCCACCTTAAATATTCCAATCACCTCAATAAAAACATTTCGTGCACAAATCAACCAAAACCAGAAAAGGGTACTAAGACATTTTAAAAGGCATATACTTCCTGACACCTTTCTTTTTGCCGTTCTGGATATCAATCATTTCTTAATACTTTTAAATTAACTGGAAATGAAGCACCAGCTCTCATTTAGCTGTAAGTTTCACGTATTTAAAACGTTTCCTTTGTAAGTCTACAAAATAAATTTAGACCAGGAATTTTTACCAATGTTTCAGACATACACAAGAAGTTGTGTTTGAACCCCTACCAACATACTCAAATATATATCTTATTTATGTACATATATTTGAGAATACATAGTGTATGCATATATGTATATGCACACGTACATATACACATACACACACACACACACATATATATCTTTTTTATTTTAAAAAGCGCTAATATCTACTCACAACCAGTGTCTTTGAGGTGGCTGATGGCATTGGAAAGAAGACGAACACAACCGAGAAATCCAGCACCTTGTTTCTTATGGATCTTCTTGTGATTCCATACACTGATCGTAACTGAATCAGACTTTTCAATATACCAAAAAATCAAAACGGCTGCAAGAGTAAGTTGGTAGTTACAGGCAGTTGGTGTAAAATTTTTCTTTTCTTCTTTTTATACCCTAAAGTTACAAATATGCTTCAGAAGCTGGCTATATTATGCAAAATATGTCTTGAGTTAATCCACAGGATTGAATTTAAATTTTTAAAAATCTTGAAAGTAAAATTTTAAAAACAATTTTAGTATATTTTTATCACATCTGCCAATCTCAAGCTGGGCTATAGTTCTGGTTAGTAAAAAGGCTATTTTAGTAGCTAGTGTCTAATAACACTAAGGGAGTTTATTAAATAACTTCTTTTCAAGACCGGCCTGAGCAACATAGTGAAACCCTGTCTCTACTAAAAATACAAAAAACTAGCCAGGCATGGTGGTGGGCACCTGTAATCCCAGCTACTCAGGAGGCTAAGGCAGAGAACTGCTTGAACACGGGTGGCGGAGGTTGCAGTGAGCCGAGAATGCGCCACTGCTCCAGCCTGGGCCACAGAGTGAGACTCCGTCTCCAAAAAAAAAAAAACAAAAAAACACTGCCTTTCGTTATAATGGAAGTTAATTTGAGAACTTCATTAAAATGTTCACACCAATAATCAAAGAACAGCAGCAATACAAAGTAAGGTACAGCCAATCAATCCTAGGAAGCAAACACAAGCAAGAGAAATGGCATGTAAAGGAACTGAAGAATAGCAAATTCAAAAATTACAATATTCCCAATTCTAAAGAAAAATGAATGAGGCTGGTAATGAAAAAATAACACGTCTTACCTTAAGAGGCATCCAAATAGCATTCATAGTGTCAGGATATAAAGACAATACTCAGAAATGAGCAAGAAGTCTTAGTAATTCCCTCAATCACCAAGTATAAGCAGGTAGGAAAATCTTTTGTTTCAAGAAGGTATCTGAAAGAGAGGACTTGCATTTAGACTAAAAAATAATCGAGAAAATGCAAATAGTTTAAACTACCTGGGCAGGGATCTTGAAGTACTACTTGTCTCACCACATTTTACGACGTATAGAAAAGACAGTCCCCTTTAGAAAAGGGCAAATGTGTGTGTGTCTCCATAAATATGTGCAGAAACACACTTTACATAAAAAGAGAAATAAATATGTAACATATTTTAGATAATGTAAAATTGCTTATCAAATAATTAGCCAAAATCCCAGAAAGAATAATTTTCCAGGGTACTTCATAAACATTTAACGTGATTTGTTAATGATCTAAAAGAAGACCCTTGCCACATTTAATCGTATTTAGCAAAGTAAAACCTCTCTAATCATCCCGACTGTCTCAAGATTATGCTTAAGTTTCAGAGTCAATTTCACATGAAAAGTAAAACCTACTCTTGACTGAAGTACTAGAAACAAATAAAAGATCCTTCTTCTCCAGAGATCGTTAAAAGCAGACCGAGCAACTTAATTCTGAGGGTGGGAGGAAGGTAAATTTGCCTGGAGGCTGGAGGATGGACTAAATGACCTTTGGTAGGATCCTCGTTTAAGCCCCGGGCCTAAATACAATTCCAGCTTAACCAGTTACTGCTTCGCTTAAAATGGAGGCTTGCCCGAGTAGGGACAAAAATAACAGTACCCACCTCATTAAAAATTAAATGTCGAAAAGTACTCTTATTTAAATAAAAATAAAAAATAAACACCTCTGGAGTGGACGTGTGCTTGCTATACGTTTGTCACTGAGGCTTCGAAGACTTGGCATCACTTTCCTTACCGCTCACCGGATTTTGGGGTAGGGGCGGGCTGGGGGGGCAGCAGTTTGACTTTTGACCCAAGTCTGAGGCAGGCTTCAGAGCCCCACCGGGGCCCCCAACTCCAGAGCCAGCGGGAGCAGAGAGGCGAGAGCCTGAGGTCGCACCTCCCCGCACCACGGACCCCAGTCCCAAACCTACCCCTCATCCCTCCGCAGTGGGGCGCCTCCTTCTGCCCCATTCCCATTGTTAGGGAGGGGAGAGCGCGGGGTGGGCTTAGGGCAGGGGCCCCCCGCGGCCGTTGCCCAGCTCACTTCAGAAGGGACAGCACGCGGGATGCGACTTCCCCTCCTCTCCGCGTCAGTCAGTCCCATTTCGGCTCGGCCTGGCGCCCCGAGCTCCGCTCCGCGCCCCCAGCTGCGGCCCTGGCCCCGGCCCGCCCCCCGGGCAGCCAGGCCCCCGGCAACTCGGCCGGCAGCCTGCGGCCCAGGCCTACGAGTGGGCGCCGGGCGGGGGTCCCCGTGCCCCACACTAGCGTCCCCTCTTCCCCAGCCCCGCCGCTTCCAGGGCCCTGGGCGGTGCCCGCTCCCTGGGACCCTAGGCCCCCAGCCTCCCAGCCGGGCGGCTCCCTCAGGCTCCCCAGGTCGGGGGCCACCTCCTCTGCCTCACCATCACTCCTGCCCATTCGTGCCCCCACCCCATGGGCACTAGAGCCAAAGGCGGCTCCCCAAGCCCCGGACCTTCCAGCATGGCTTAACCAACCCTAGAAGTGGGGGCGGGAAATCTTCCACCCTCCTCTGGCGCTCATTGGCCCTTCCAGGGCACATTGTGAGCGCCATTGGCTGAGGGATGGTGTCCGTCAGAGCGTTGGGGCGGGACAGAATGGGGAGAGGGATGCAGATGCCACGGCGTCTCTGTCTCGTGTTTATCGCTGTCTGTATTTGTCTCGGCCCTTGGATGGGAGGGCCCGCCTCGGCCTCCCAAAGTGCTGGGATTACAGGCGTGAGCCACCACGCTAGGCCAGAAAACCTTCATCAATTAACAATCTTTTCTCTGGCCGGTCTCGGTGGCTCACACCTGTAATCCCAACACTTTGGGAGTCCGAGGCGGGCGGATCACCTGAGGTTGGGAGTTCAAGACCAACCTAACCAACATGGAAAAACCCCGTCTCTACTAAAAATCCAAAAAAATTAGCTGGGCGTGGTGGCCCATGCTTGTAATCCCTGCAACTCAGGAGGCTGAGGCAGGAGAATCACTTGAACCCGGGAGGCAGAGTTTGTAGTGAGCAGAGATAGCGCCATTGTACTCCAGCCTGGGCAACAAGAGTGAAACTTTGTCTCAAAAAAAAAAAAAAAAGAATATTTTCTCGGAGTTTATTAATTCTATTTAAATCAACCGCAGAAAACACCTTCAACACAGCTCCTCATTTCATATCTGTAAAATGGGGCAAAAACATAGTTCCCACCCCTTAGAGTTGTTGTGAAGATTAAATTAGTGAATACATATGATGGATTGCAGTGAGCCGAGATCGCGTCACTGCACTTCAGCCTGGCCAACAGAGCGAGACTCCGTTGCTAAATAAATAAATAAATAGTACAGAAATACTATGACATGATGAGATGCCAAGTAACTTTTTTTTTTTTTTTTTTTTTTGAGACGAAGTCTTGCTCTGTCACCCAAGTTGGAGTGCAGTGTAGTGGCACCATCTCGGCTCACTGCAAGCTCCGCCTCCCGGGTTCACGCCATTCTCCTGCCTCAGCCTCCCAAGTAGCTAGGACTACAAGCCACCACTGCCGGCTAATTTTTTTTGTATTATTAGTAGACACGGGGTTTCACCTTGTTAGCCAGGATGGCCTGGATCTCCTGACCTCGTGAATCACCCGCCTCGGCCTCCCAAAGTGCTGGGATTACAGGCATGAGCCACAGCGCCTGGCCGAGATGCAGAATAATTTTATTATTCATTAAAATGTAGAATTCTTGGTAATTTGCCCGGTATCACAGAATGTAGAGATGAAGGCAATGTGTATCTTGTCACATCACCCTTTTCGTTAGTATGATCAATTGATGCAACAGGATTAGCCCCCCTGAAGATTTTTCTCTGATATGATGTCAATTGACTGGGATGATAAAACGAGGAGCCACTGCTGTCCTGGAGAAATCCAGGCACAATTAGATTATTCTGCCTTCATAACTTTGCAGCCGTCCCTCCCCACAGAGGCTTACAGATAATAATTAGCGCACATTCAAAGACACTTCTGTCTGTGGGAGAAAAATTATCTCTATTTATTTTGCTTCATATACATCCATAGTTGAATTTTAATACAAAAGAAAAAATTATAATCTGACAAATGTTTACAGACAAGATACCTTCAAACAGATTTTACTCATTTTAACCTGGTGCATTGTAATTGACAAATTGTACTGTTATATTCAAGGCAACAGAGTCTGCAGTCCAGGACCACTTAGCCCAATCTTTATGTAAGCTTAATTTTAATCTACCAGGAACAATAAACTCATTGTTGATTCCCAGTTGTGTGTGTGTGCACATGTGTACATAGCAGCTCCTTTCATAGAAAGAAAAGACATCTAGAGGTCGTCTTGTACTTTTACGTACAGGAATCATGATAAGATACAGAAGGATTATACGTAACCAGTGCTGGATTTTATAAGAGAAAATAATTAGCTGACAAATGAAGGCAGCAATAAAAACGTGTCTTTTTTGCAACAATAAATATACACAGTCAAAAGCTGTCTTTGAGACTCTAAACCAGCTTCTTCACGGAAGAGCAGATGTAGCATTTCCATGGAGTTGCACTTGACCCCATAGTATCTTTTTTTCTTGCTTTCTTTTTCTTTTTTTTAATAAGCAGAGTTTTCTAGCTTCTGCCACAATAGTAAAACCATTTGATCCTGACAAGATAATGCTGCCGTTGACTTTGCTTTTTTCTTGTCCATTGGACAAAATTGGCCAACAATATAATTGGATTATTATGACCAATAAAAACGAAGTTTAGGTCAAATCTCGACTAAAAACATCTGGCTCCTTAATTTAAAATAGTTCAGACAACCAGATTCTTGCTGCATTTTATGTTAAACTTTAAGAAGCTGTAGACTGCAGTTTGTTGTTGTGAGACCTACAGAATATAGAAAAAAGGGAACAATTAAGCACCCTTCATTTTTGAAAACAATGATGCTTTATGCGGATGCCAAGGTCAGTCAGTCTGGGAGAAGCAGCCTTGTTCTTTCATTCATCCTTGGCAAGTGAATAAAAAAGAATGATTAATAAATTTTTAATCTATAATATTAAAACTTTTCACTGTACACTAAACATAATAGCTCACTGGAAAAAACCAATATGAAAAAATATATATTTTTTTGTCTAATAAAGATTACAACATTTTCAGCCAACTGGACAAATAAAGACATTTAGAGAAGATTACCATTGTAGTGAAAGGTGTGTGTGTGTGTATGTGTGTGTTTATTTACACTGATGAAGGGAATATAAAGGGAAAAATAATGCTAAAACAAAAGAAAAAGCAATCTTAAATCACATTTTTCTATTAAAGTCCAGGAAGTCTCCCTTCTAGTTTCACAGTTGTATTCAAAATTTTCGTTGATAAACCAAATTACTGTACAGTCACCAGGACTAAGTCAAAGGACTTTATATTGCAATAGCAGATAAATACAGTATTCCAAGAGTTTACAATTTTTAAATGCATTGTTAAACATGGCTGCTAGAATAAATTTTTTACCACGATAAATCTTTTTTCTTTCTTTCTTTCTTTCTTTTTTTTTTTTGAGACGGAGTCTCGCTCTGTTGCCCAGGCTGGAGTGCAGTGGCATCATCTTGGCTCACTGCAAGCTCCGCCTCCCGGGTTCACGCCATTCTCCTGCCTCAGCCGCCAGAGTAGCTGGGACTACAGGCGCCCGCCACCACGCCTGGCTAATTTTTTTGTATTTTTAGTGGAGACGGGGTTTCACCATGTTAGCCAGGATGGTCTCGATCTCCTGACCTTGTGATCCTCCTGCCTCGGCCTTCCAAAGCACTGGGATTACAAGCTGAAGGAGGGTGCCACACTTGAGGGGCAAGGGAAGATCAGGTGGGGGACCCTGTGCTTCAGAGATTTGGTCACATCCGTGAGGAGCACAGCAGGCCCTGCCAGATAAACAGACAAAATCAGGAGGGCTCCAAGGTGGGACAGAGAAGGAAGATTGTTAAAAATTGAATCTGCTAGGCCGGGCACGGTGGCTCACACCTGTAATCCCAGCACTTTGGGAGGCTGGCGCAGGCATATCACTTGAAGCCAGGAGTTCGAGAGCAGCCTGACCAACATGGCGAAACCCCGTCTGTACTAAAAATACAAAAAATTAGCCAGGCATGGTGGTGTGAGCCTATAGTGCCAGCTACTCAGGAGGCTGAGGCAGAGAATTGCTTGGATCCAGGAGGTGGAGGTTGCAGTGAGCCGAGATCTCACCACTGTAGGTCCATCCTGGACAACAGAGCAAGACTCTGTATAAAATAAAAAAGAAAGAAAGAAAGAAAAAAATTGAATCTGCTGTGCCCAACCAAGCCATCAGCTGTGGGGTCCTGCCCTGAATCATTTACTCCTCACCATATCCCTGGGACCCTCAGGGCAGGCAGGCAGCAGCAGATGTTTTCCAAGCCCTGCTGCTCCCAGGCCAACGTGACATCTGCAGTGACAATTTTAACAGGCTGGACACGCTTGTGTCCCCCTAGCACTTATCCTTGGCTCACTTGCCACTTGTGCCTTACCCAGTGGGGAGGAAGTGGCAAGGCCTTGGCTTTGGGTTCCACAGGTAGAGTTTTTCAGGGGAAAACAGTTAACTCATTCTTTACAAAACCTACCCAGGCCTGCTTTCAGCCACCCCTCCTGCTGAGATTATATGTAATATATAGTATTATATATAATTTTTTTAAAAGAGACAGAGTCTTCCTCTGTCACCCAGGCTGGAGTATAGTGGCATGATCATAGCTCACTGCAGCTGCAAACTCCTGGGCTCAAGTGATCTTCCTGCCTCAGCTCCTCGAGCAGGAGGGACTAGAGGCATGCACCACCAGGCCTGGCTTTTTTTTTTTTTGGGATAGGGAAGGTCTCACCATCTTGCTCAGACTGTTCTGGAACTCCTGGGCTCAAGTCAACCTCCTGCCTTGGCCTCCCAAAATGCTGGTATTACAGACATGAGCTACCGCACCTGGCCAAGAGACTATATATTTTGAGCAGCTGCTGGGAGGTGGGGACTAAGTTCTGGTCTAAGGAGAACTTCCTGGGAGTCCAGGAAAGAAATATCTGTCACTGTTGGTACACAGTGACTATGGTCCTCACTGGTCACCCAGAGGACAGGGTGTGGCTCTCTCCACAGTGTAGTTCCCTAGCCCCAGAAAGCTGGACCTGGGCTCTCCCCAGTCACCAGAGATCCCTCTCCTTCCTACCCAACAAGGTGTTTGGCTGGCTGCAGCAACTGTGCAGACCCTGACTAGTGAACATTCCTAAGTACCAGGGTCTTGCCTTGTGTCCCGCCAGGGTCGTCCAGAAGGCTGTTGTGGGTAGGTGGGATCAGAAATTCAGGAAGCTGAAACAGCCAGAAGGTGGAATCCGGCCGGCTTCAGGGGACTGCCTGTGGAATGCACCGGCCCTGAATGAGTGGAACAGTGGATGGGCCTTGAAGGCAAGCTCAGGAGATGGGGCGTTGCGCACAGACAAGTCGCTAACCAGGAGCCCCACGCCTCATTCCAACCAGATCAGGGGACCCCGCCTGTCCAAGTCCCCGCGCCAGGTGCGCTCCCCTTCCCAGGGCCGTAATTGCCGCCGCCATCCCCACGCGTCTCCAGGTCCAGTCTTTGTCTGTTCAGTTCCGAGGCCGCGCTTGGACTAGGGCGCCCACGACTGATCCTGGAGGCTCAGCAAACGGCGCAGCTGCAGGGACGCCCTGTCCTGCAGGCAACTGGGCTCTCGCGAGGCAGCAGGTGCCGAGGACTAGCCGCAGATCTGGTGTGCAGAACCTTGGATTAGAGTCCCCGCCTCAGAGCCCCTCCGCTGTGTGACGTGGAGGCCTCGGCCGCCCTCTGAGAGCCTTCGTGGATGACAGCTGATGCTTGGGCCTACCTTCCTCGGCTGCTAAGAGGCTCAGAAGGGACCGCGTGTAAAATGCCTTGGATTCTTAATTCTACTTAATTCCATTTACCTCCTTCCTAGGAACGGTCTATGGCTTCCGTCCCCGTCATAGCGCTGCGCAGCGGGACCGCTCTGCCCTGTTGCCCTCGAACAGCCCGTCCGCACTCCATTGCCTCTCGAGGTGCCGTTATTTTGCCTTTTAACCTGGGGCTGGAGGTTGCAGATGAGGTTGCAAGTCTGGGCCGGCGGGGGCCTGAGGGTCGGTTGCAACCAACACCCGAGACGGTGTCTACACTGGAATTCCAAGCCAACCGAAAGAGGGCTCCAGGGGCGTGACCAAGGTTCGGTCTTCTGCCTCCGGTTGCGCGCTGCTGGATGGATCGCCAGCCTTCCCCCGCGGCTCCCTCCTCCACATCTCTGACCCTAAGCTCGGCAAGATCCCCCAAGCGCAGGCCCAGGCTCCGCACAGCTCGTGGGCCATGAGGTCCAGGTCCTGAAGCTCGGCCCCGCTGGGACTGTCCCTCCGCCTCTATTTCCAGGGTAAAAACAGCAGAACCAGGCCGGGGTCTGGTGAGCCAGGCAGGGACCTCTGCTGCAGGCTTCCTGCGGCTACTTCCAGGGTGCTGTCCACCCCGTGGTGCTGAAGCGCCCCACTCCCCTCCGCCATCTACCGGAAGCCGCGTCCGCGCTGCAGCCTCCACTCAGGATTCGACCCGAACTCCAGGACATGTCCACACTGGTCCAACAGCCCTCATGGATCGTTGCCTGCCTCAACTGTTCAGACCACCGCGGGTTTCACCCGGAAGCACCGGGGAGGTCGGAGCTTGCCTGAGAAGTCTCGGCGAAGGTCCATGCTTTGTCCAGTCCCAGGCAGCGCGGGAGAGGTGGGCGAAGCTCTAACCCCATGTTCTGCCCTGGCACTGGCACGAATTCACATATTATGGAGATAGTCCTCGCTCACTCCAGACCTGTCCTATAATTGTATGGGCCCCGGGAAGGTTTCCCTCGGCTTTTAGAATCTCAACCCCGGCGTGGCCATCCGAGCTGTGCCAACACCGCTACCTGCGAAGCAGGAGAGAAAAACCCCTGGAATTCCTCTTGCACATCTTTCACAAAGTGAACATGCCCTTCTTTGACACTGGGTACAGCAACTTCGAGACCAGATTTTTGATCCTCAGCATGTAAAATCACAAGCTTGGGCGGGTGCAGTGGCTCACGCCTGTAATCCCAGCACTTTGGAAGGCCGGGGCGGCGGCTCGCTTAAAGCAAGGAAAAAAAGACAAACGCGGGAAAAAAAAAAAAAAAAAAACCAAAAAAAAAAAAAAAAAAAAAAAAACACCATAAAAATTAGCTGGGAGTGATGGCGCTGCACCTATAGTCCCAGCTACTTGGGAGGCTGAGGCGGGAGGACCACCTGAGCCCAGGAGGTTTCAGTGAGCTATGATCACACCACTGCACTCCAGTCTGGGCAAGAACATGTCAAAAAAAGAAGGAAAGAAAGAGCAGGGCAAGAACATGTCAAAAAAAATAAAGAAAGAGGAAACAGAAATAAAGAAGAAAGAAAGAGAGAGAGAGAGAGAAAGAAAGAAAAAGAAAGAAAGAAAGAAAGAAAGAAAGAAAGAAAGAAAGAAAGAAAAAGAGAAGGAAGAAAGAGAAAAGACAAGAAAATAAATGTCTTTCGTTTTTGGAAAGCTTGAATGGGAGATAGGCTCATGAACTTAAAATACCTTTTTCAGTTACAGTGTGACTGGAATACGTCAGATTTTTTTATTACACCCCGAGCCTATAATGAGTCTAAGCATCACTGGGACATGGTTAGATGCCATCTACAAGGAAGAAAAAATAATCTTACTTTAGATATTTCAAAATTAAAAGAACAAAATTTTGAGGCATCAAAAGCTCATTTAAATCTGGTGCCAAAAACTGAGACAATCATAAAAGCTGCTGATGGGCTCACAAATCTTAACCCCGTCACTTAGGTTAAAATCATTGAAAGTTCCACTATTGTAAATTTCATATTAATCCTTGCATGTCTGTTCTGTCTGTTGTTAGTCTACAGGTGTATCCAGCAGCTCTGAAGAGACAGCAACCAACAAGAACGGGCCATAATGATGATGGTGGTTTTGTCAAAAAAAAAAAAAAAGTGGGGAGATATGTAGGGAAAAGAAAGAGATCAGACTATTATTGTGTCTATATAGAAAAGGAAAACATAAGGAACTCCATTTTGACCTGTACCCTGAACAATTGCTTTGTCCTGAGATGCTGTTAATCTGTAACTTTGCCCAACCTTGAGCTCACAAAAACATGTGTTGTATGGAATCAAGGTTTAAGGGATCTAGGGCTGTGCAGGATGTGCCTTGTTAACAAAATGTTTACAGGCAGTATGCTTGGTAAAAGTCATTGCCATTCTCCATTCTTGACAAACCAGGGGCACAATGCACTGTGGAAAGCTGCAGGGACCTCTGCCCCGGAAAGCCAGGTATTGTCCAAGGTTTCTCCCCATGTGAGAGTCTGAAATACAGCCTCATGGGATGGGAAAGACCTGACCATCCCCCAGCCCAACACCCGTGAAGGGTCTGTACTGAGGAGGATTAGTAAAAGAAGAAGGCCTCTTGCAGTTGAGATAAGAGGAAGGCCTCTGTCTCCTGCCTGCCCCTGGGAACGGAATGTCTTGGTGTAAAACCCGAGTGTACATTTGTTCAATTCTGAGATAGGAGAAAAACCGCCCTGTTGTGGGAGGCGAGACATGTTGGCAGTAATGCTGCTTTGTTATTCTTTACTTCACTGAGATGTTTGGGTGGAGAGAAGCATAAATCTGGCCTACGTGCGTATCCAGGCATAGTGCCTTCCCTTGAACTTATTTGTGACAGATTCCTTTGCTCACGTTTTCTTGCTGACCTTCTCCCCACTATCACCCTGCTCTCCTACCACATTTCTCTTGCTGAGATAGTGAAAATAGTAATCAATAAATACTGAGGGAACTCAGAGACTGGTGCCAGTGCAGGTCCTCCATATGCTAAGCGCAGGTCTCCTGGGCCCACTGTTCTTTCCCTATACTTTGTCTCTGTGTCTTATTTCTTTTCTCAGTCTCTTGTCCCACCTGACAAGATATACCCACAGGTGTGGAGGGGCAGGCCACCCCTTCATTGTACTGGGCTGCTATAAAAAAAACGTGTATGTGACTGAGGGTCAGAGTCAAAAAGAAGTATGAAAGACACTGCTTTTAAGCAACTGCTGTGATGTTAAGAACATCATTTATTCTTGCATATCTACCCTGCAAATAATTCTCGAATTTGGGAGACACATTTGGGGCCATATCCTGTCACCATGGCTAGCTGAAAGGCAGAGATACCGAGTCCTAGCTCTGATCCCATTGTTCGTGATCAGAGCTGGGATGCCATGCTGTCCTATCCACAGTATTCTGCTATCAACGGGTAACCTTCATCCTTTAGCTGCAGGTTCACCTGAAGTGATCATAGCTAGAAGTGAGTGGTGAATCATCTACAGTTCTTTAATAAACCATAAAACCCAAAATAGCCTACTCATATGTGTAAAGAAGGGCTTAATTATTTAGAATTATATGTAGAATAAAACTGATCATGTAGTAAGAAAGTGTATCAGCCACTTATAGCATTGTTATGCCTTGACTGAAATTTGGGTTGACAACTATACTCACAAAGCCTAATGCTTTTAATCTTATTATCTACTACAGTTTTGGAAATAGAGAAAATACAATTCAAAAATAGGTCTACAAATTTCTACAAATGTCCAGTACCTATTTTTAAGGTGTGGTAATTAAAATTATCTCACATTCCACAGATTTTTGTTTTAAACAGAAAGAACACACCTCTTTGTCCTCCTTAAATAATTTACTTCCTTCATGGGCAGCGGCTGCCACCTGCTGGCTCTTCGGTTGGCTAAGTTTGCTATCTGGATTCCATAATCTGGTGATGATTCGAGTTGAGCCATATGCTCCTTTACCAGCTCCAGGAGATTCCCTTAGCTCCCGGCTGGACTTCTCCGATTTGAAATCACCTACTGTCAAATGAAAAGGCCACAAAGCAATTGCTGACATAAGTAAATAATTATAACCACTTTATTTCACCAAAACTCATATCTGGTGTATATGTAAGATCCACAAAGTAAACATATTAAAAAAAAAAGCCCTTGAATGGCAAAGCGAGTATCATTAATCCTTAATCCTTTTACTTAAAAGAAAATATGTCATAACTTTACTGTGAGTCATCTATTATTCCACAAAAAAATTCAAACATGCTACGTTATCTATTTCAAAGCTCATCTATTTGAAAACAGGAAGGGCTGCTACAAACTTAACAAGTAACAAACATAATAATAACTCAAAAGCAAACTAAAAAAATGTTGCCTTATATATTCAATAAGGTTTTCTGTATAAAAAGGTGTAAGTTTTTGAAAGATTTCCACTGAAATTCTGTTTAAATACCAAATAGTTTTGAGCTTATAAACATAAACATCGTGAATTTTCCACTAGGGAATTTAGATAATTATCTGTGTATGCTTATCAATATTAAAAATAAACTAAATTAGTTTTTTATAACCTAATAAAGACCTCTCAACATTTTCCTAGTAATTTAATTTTTTTAAGTGACAGGCTAAACTTCATAGGAGCAATTTCTGCTTTGTGTACTGATGAATCTCACTTTGGCTGAATTTTTTTTTTCTTTTTTTGAGACAGGTTCTCACTCTGTTGCCCAGGCTGGAGTGCAGTGGCACGATGTCAATTCACCTCAGCCTCAAACCCCTAAGCTCAGGTGATTCTCCCATCTCAACCTTCCAAGCAGCTGGAACCACAGGCATGCACCACCACACCCAGCTACGTTTTTCATATTTTCTGTAGAGATGGGGTTTTGTCATGTTGCCCAGGCTGGAAAAATTTGCATACGTTCTAAAACTACTGCATCACTGTTCAATTTCCATTGGCCAGACAGCTGAATAAGCTCCGATTTTTCCTTTTTAATTTAAAGCTTTAAAAAATTAAGACGCTGTGGCACTGGCAAATGAAAAGACAGAGACTTTACTATATTATATATAATAAAGATGGCATTGTTATTCTTTACTCCACTGAGATGTTTGGGTGGAGAGAAGCATAAATCTGGCCTACGTGCGTACCCAGGCATAGTGCCTTCCCTTGAACTTATTTGTGACAGATTCCTTTGCTCACGTTTTCTTGCTGACCTTCTCCCCACTATCACCCTGCTCTCCTACCACATTTCTCTTGCTGAGATAGTGAAAATAGTAATCAATAAATACTGAGGGAACTCAGAGACTGGTGCCAGTGCAGGTCCTCCATATCCCAATAGAGAAAAACTAGGATTGGGAAAAGTTATTCATTTTGGGGAAAATAAGACAATTTTGTAAACATTTGGTAATTTTACCTTTTCCATACCCCTTCTTTCCTTTGGGGAGATACTTCCCTCACCGCTGCCCTCCCACACTTTAATCACATGATTCTGCCAGGGCTGCAAATCAAGTATGTTGCCCCTTTGGAGTGAGCAGCAGGACCCAGCATGGCCAGACAAAGCACACCACTAGCTCGCCACAGTGACTGCCCCAGGACTGGCTATTTGGCCCAATCCTCTCAGCATCCTTTTCCACTTTTTAAAATCTGGAGATGGAGAAAAGGTCTTTGCTTTTTGTACTAATGAGCAGGAAGGGTGTAAATCAGAAGTTGGCCACTTTTATTCCCACAACATGGAGAAAACTGTCAATAACAGGAAGCGATAAGCCCGTCACTGAGAAGAAATAAAGAGAAAAATATGAAAGGGCAAAATTCAGAAGAAGCCTCGATAATCAAATTCACCTCCCTAGATCCAATAATGCACCTGAGGCTGTCACCAACACTGGACTTCTCAATAGTGTAAGTCAATAAAATTCCCCTTTTAAGTAAGTTTGATGGATTTCTATCAAAACCAGTAAATTCTAAATAATCCAGTAGAATATTTTAAGATTTTGACTCCAAAATATCGCACTACTACAGTTTTGGAAATAGAGAAAATACAATTCAAAAGTAGGTCTACAAATTTCTACAAATTTCCAGCCCCTACTTTTAAGGTATGGGAATTAAAATTATCACACATTCCACAGATTTTTGTTTTAACAGAAAAAATACACCTCTTTGCCCTCCTTAAATAATAAGTCAAAATGGAGAGGGTGCTGAGCATCTTGCCACCCCAGGCTGGAAAGCAAGTCACTTTGGATGTGTGGTAGCAAAGCAGTTGGTCAGATTATCAATTTTCTCTTGGGTCTCAGGTCATGGAGTTTGTTGTTGTTGTTGTTGTTGTTTTGTTTGTTTGTTTTTGAGATGGAGTGTCGCTCTTGTAGCCCAGGCTGGAGTACAGTGGCGCAATCTCGGCTCACTACAACCTCTGCCTCCCAGTCCCGGGTTCAACCGATTCTCCTGCCTCAGCCTCCTGAGTAGCTGGGATTACAGGCGCCCACCACCATGCCTTGCTAATTATTTTGTATTTTTAGTAAAGACGGGGTTTCACCATGTTGGTCAGGTTGGTCTCGAACTCCTGACCTCAGGTGATCCACCCGCCTCAGCCTGCAAAAGTGCTGGGATTACAGGTGTGAGCCACCACACCTGGCCTTCAGATCGTGGAGTTTTTTTTTTTTTTTTTTTTTTTTTGAGGCGGAGTCTTCACTCTGTCGCCCAGGCTGGAGTGCAGTGGCGCGATCTCGGCTCACTGCAAGCTCCGCCTCCCGGGTCCGCGCCATTCTCCTGCCTCAGCCTCCCAAGTAGCTGGGACTACAGGCGCCCGCCACCGCGCCCGGCTAATTTTTTGTGTTTTAGTAGAGACGGGGTTTCACCGTGTTAGCCAGGATGGTCTCGATCTCCTGACCTCGTGATCCGCCCGCCTCGGCCTCCCAAAGTGCAGGGATTACAGGCGTGAGCCACCGCGCCCGGCCTGATCGTGGAGTTTTATGCCAAGATGTTGAACTATGGTAGTTAGTTCTTGGGGCCATCTAGGAAGTCCTATAATAGACACTTTTTAGACATCATTTAGTCTAGGTCAGATTCCCTGAAAACAGAAAGAGAATGACACAGTGCTTTTAAAAAGCTTCCTAGTTCAGAGCCAACAATCCAATACTGCTCAGAGTCAATCCTTTGTCATTTGCTAAATTTAGTGCAAATAAGGGAAAGGAGGAGAAAATTCAACCACAGGGGTAAGACTTAAAGGAATGGAGAAAGAGAACTAGGCTGTAGAGGTCTTTACTGAACACCCTCTGCCCAAAGGCCATATTCCTCCTATTATAAAGCAGTGAATCCTTGTGACGCAGCCTGGCGGCAGGCTACAGATCTACATCAGCCTCTCCAGCTCATTATTTAATGATACCAGCAGGCAGAAGCCTACACAAACTCTTCACCTGAGGGCTAGGACTATTGGCCTACTAAACAGATAAACTGAGGAAGTGGAGGGTGTTCACCTTCAGGGATCCTGAAGAACAAGTTATTGAGCATCGAGTACTAGCTGGGAACCTAGGAATCTACAAGTGAATGCTATTGTCAGAAAAAAAACCAAACGTGCCAAATAAGGACATATGATTATTTAATCCTACAGAAGTCCCCAGCAACCCAACCCCAATAACAGCCAGCAGGAACTAGGGAGCTAAAACAGAATGGCCTCCAGAAGGGGAGTCTTCTCATATGCTTCTCACCTCTCAACCACAGCCATTCTCCCAGAAAACTAATGGCATCCTAATTTATTAAAGAACACCCTCCACTATGTTTATGAGTGTCATACACAGTTAAATTCATAATGTGGCTCATGGATTGTGAGATCAAGATAAGCCACCTCCAGATCTATCGGAATTAATGTACAATACACAGAAATACTAGATTTGGGTCTAGATACAATTACAGGATGTAATTGTGGGAAAGAGGTTTTTGAAAAAGTTTTAAGTTGTGGGTGAAATCTTTGCATTATATTGGGCAGAACCATTTTTTAATTGTATGTATGGGAACAAATGTGAGTATATGCACATGCTGAGCTACCAAATGATGGAAGTGTAGATATTTACTATGCTATAATCTTTGCAGCATCCCTCTTTCCTTGGAAAACCATTCCTACCCAACTCCAGTCATACACTTTTGCTGGAGGCATCAATCACAGTACATTGCCTGCTCTGGCCATAGGGGTAGAAACATTATGATCCAAGATAAGCCACTCAAATTCCTTCCTCAAGGGCTTTTGATTTGGAGCACAAGTAGGGGCCTTGCCTTTGGGTCACAGACCTTTGAAAGGTATAAATACAAATTGCTTGTGCCATCTTCCCTGCCACATGGGAATAGCCTGTCTATATTGGGAGAGAATGAGGTTAATACACACAAATATATGTAGACCTAAAAGGTGAGAGAGAAAGAGGGGAAAACAAAGAGTTTGATACCTGAGGGTCCAGTTATGCCTGATGATGGCTTGGACTTCCCAACTATATGAGCTAATTAAACTCCCTCTTCACTTAAGCTAGTTTAAGTTGGTTTGGTCACTTGCAACTGAAAAAGTCCTAATTAAAACAGATTTCCAACTCATATCAAATGAAAATTATAATTTAGATAGATTTAAAACAAAGTTATAGAAGTATGATGAATTACTGTAAAATATATGTATATTCTTGGGATGGGGATAGCCCTCCTTAATAAAACATAAAATCCAGAGAAACTCTAAAGAAAAAGACTGATACATTTAACTATATAAAAATGTAAAAATTTCTGTATGACAACAAAGAGCTAAAAATAGGCAATTACAATACAAATATATATGTAAAATTGAAGATTAACAGCCATAATACATAAAGCATTCCTATTCCTAAAATTCATTAAGGACAGATAACAAAACTCATTAGGAAAAAGTGACAAAAAGACATGAATAAGCAATTCACAGGAAGTTCAACAAACACATGTAAGAAACTTAACCACATGAGTAAGGATATGCAAATTTTTATATGAACTACTTTTCACCATTGGAAAAAATGTTAAGAGGAATGATGTTGAATTTAAGTGAGAGAATAAGGAAACAGACGTGTATGTAAATTACTGGTATAAATCTCTTTTGATATACAATTAAGCAGTAGTTATCACTGTTTTTTTGTTTGTTTGTTTGTTTGTTTGTTTTTTTTTGAGACGGAGTCTCACTGTGTCTCCCAGGCTGGAGTGCAGTGGCGCGATCTCGGCTCACTGCAAGCTCCGCCCCCCGGGTTCACGCCATTCTCCCGCCTCAGCCTCCCAAGTAGCTGGGACTACAGGCGCCCGCCCCCTCACCCGGCTAGTTTTTTGTATTTTTAGTAGAGACGGGGTTTCACCATGTTAGCCAGGATGGTCTCGATCTCCTGACCTTGTGATCCACCCGCCTCGGCCTCCCAAAGTGCTGGGATTACAGGCTTGAGCCACCACGCCCGGCCATCATTGTTTTTTAAATACAGCTACCATTTGACCAGCAAGTCCACTTACTGTTTCTGTACTGCCAGAAATACCTGCACAAGTACACAAAGATTTACGTTAAGGATGTTTAAAAGCATCACTATTTGTAATAATGAAAAACTGTTAACAACCTAAATGTCCACTAATAGAGAAATAGTAGATGATTTATGGTACATCCATACTTTGAAGTATCATGCAGCAGTTTTTAAAAAATGAATTTAATTATAACATAAAAAGATTCTCTACATGTATCATTGAGTAAAAAAAGCAGGATGCAGAAAAATACATGCAGAATGATCCTGTTTATGTTTAAAAAACCCCCAAAACTAAACAAATCACCCAAAGCCCCCCAAAAACTTTGTAAACATACATAAATAAATGGAACCGCAGAGAGAAAGATCTAAAATGTTACACACCAAACTGTTGATGGATGGTGGTTACCTTTGGGGAGGGAAGTATGAAAAGGATCTTTCTTCCCCGCTCGGTGTGCTTTTGTATATTTTTATTTTTATTTTTATTTATTTATTTATTTTTTGTTGTCCCAGATTTATTGAAAATAATATAGCACTGCAGAAAAAATTCAAACAGGTCCCCGAGGCGTTTTGAAATTCATCCCAACTGTAGGCTGAGTGACCTGCAGGTTGGACAGACTACCAAAGTCCAAAAGCTTCAGCATTTCCTTAGTGTCAGGATCTACTTCAATTATCTCCTGATCCAGGGCTGAGACCTCGGGAACGTAATTGTCTCTCCTTTCTCTCTCCTCCTCCTGCAGCTTGATGGAGATACCTCTTACAGGGCCTCCCTGAATCCGCTTCATCAGATGGGTGACATAGCCTGCTATCTTGTTGCGGAGCTTCTTGCTGGGGATAATGGCGATCTCTTCGCACACGCGCTTGTTCGTGTGGAAATCGTTGCCCAGGTGCGTGTAGTACTTCTCTATGATGACCCGGGCTGCCTTCTTCACGGTTTTGGTGCGAAGGCGGCCCATGTTGGCGGGTCCTTGGTAAAGAGCGCTTTTGTATATTTTTAAAACAAAAACATTGAATGCAAGTACTATCAGTGTTTTAAAAAAAATGAAAAATAAAGGAAAAGAACATCTAAATTTTCCCACCCCCACCAAACTTTCATTTAAAAAATCAAAAACTAAAAAAATAAATAAAATAAAAAATAATAAAGCGAAAATAGAAAAAACTTCCCTTTAATGGAATGCATGAGGTATATTCTTACCTATCTCTTCCTGAATAGAGACAGGTGTATGAGATTCTCTTTCTTCATTTTCAGGATCATCAGCTGCCTTAGCAGATTCACTCTGGGAAGAATTTAGTTCACTGCTGTTACTGTTTTCCAGATCAGGCCGCATGGAGGTAGTGGTAGCACTAGTGTTACTGCTCTCACATGTCTTGTTAGGTTCTTTTAGAAAAACAGAATATCTGATTTTTAAATTGGAAATCACATGAAAAATGACGAATTGTCAGAAAAGACATTTGTGTTAGAATTTCATTACAAAGCTGTATTTTTAAAAGAAAAGCTGTTCATGTATGACTAGTGCAATGTATAAAAGAAAGTGGTAAGCAACACCTTATGAGTTATTTTTTAAGTCTTCCAGGCTATTAACTTACTGATTATTTATTTATTTATTTATTTTTCTGTAGAGATGGAGTCTCGCTCTGTCGCCCAAGCTGGAGAGCTGGAGTGCAATGGCGCGATCTTGGCTCACTGCAACCTCCGCCTCCCGAGTTCAAGCAGTTCTCCTGCCTCAGCCTCCCAAGTAGCTGGGACTACAGGCACATGCTGCCATGCCCAGCTAATTTCTTTTGTATTTTAGTAGAGACGAGGTTTCACCATGTTGCCCAGGCTGGTCTCGAACTCCTGAGCTCAACTCACTGACATTTTTGTGGGGTGAGGACCCAACCCTAACCCACTGACTCATACCACCTTAGTCTCCAGCACAAGGCAGACAATCTTTTGGATACCCCAGAGCTGGAGAATAACCAACTGATATGACTATCTCTGAAAACTTACAGTGCACCAGATATTGCAGAGGTGGTTTTGCTGAGATAATATTCAAAATCTGAAGCTTACAGTCTTACTTTTGAAAAGTATTTAAACAGTATTAGAAACAGAATTAAACAGGATTATTTATCTCTATGGTTTTCTGCCTGAATAGTATAACCCCCAAATTAACTAGAAGGTAATGCGTACATGTGACTGTTTTCTCCTCCTCCTCCTCCTTCTCCTTCTCCTTCTTTCTTCTTCTTCTTAAAAACATAAAACAAACAAACAAAAAAACCAGTCTCGCTCTGTCATGCAGGCTAGAGTGCAGTGGTACAATCTTGGCTGACTGCAGCCTCCACCTCCCAGGTTCAATAGATTCTCCCACCTCAGCCTCCTGAGTAGCTGGGACTACAGGTGCGTGCCACCATGCTCAGATAAATTTTTTGTAGATTTTGGTAGAAATGGGGTTTCACCATGTTGGCCAGGCTGGTCTTGAACCCCTGACCTCAGGTGATCCGCCTGCCTTGGCCTCCCAAAGTGGCTGAGATTACAGGTGTGAGCCACTGTGCCCAGTCGTGATTGTTAACTTCTAAGGACAATTTAGTAGTATCACTATGAGTATAGTTCTTAAAAGCATATAAAAATTACCACTACCAGCCAGGCGCGGTGGCTCAAGCCTGTAATCCCAGCACTTTGGGAGGCCGAGACGGGCGGATCACGACGTCAGGAGATCGAGACCAACCTGGCTAACACGGTGAAACCTCGTCTCTACTTAAAAAATACAAAAAAAAAAACCTAGCCGGGCGAGGTGGTGGGCGCCTGTAGTCCCAGCTACTTGGGAGGCTGAGGCAGGAGAATGGTGTGAACCCGGGAGGCGGAGCTTGCAGTGAGCCGAAATCCGGCCACTGCACTCCAGCCTGGGCGACAGAGCAAGACTCTGTCTCAAAAAAAAAAAAAAAAAAAAATTACCACTAGCATGAACAGAAAACCTGTCTTTCCATGGTAGTTCTGAAATTAAGAGTCTCCCTCTGTGTTTGTTTTTGCCATTAACAAGGTACTCTTCAAATCACCCAAAATAAAAATTGGTTGACAATCTATTGCAGTAACTATCTCTAATGTATAATGTCGGGTTTCAGGAAAAGAACCTGACAACCCGATGGAAATATGTGAGCCGTCACAAAAGAAAAGAAAATGGCCTTTAGGCATATGGAAATATGCCCAATTCAAACTAAGAGAAATGTAAAATAAAACTGTATGAAGAAACTACTCTCAGTTATCAAGTGGCAAAAATCGCAGTCTCACAATACACAAAGGGAAAATTACATAGCATTTACTTAATGTAGCAATCCTGTGTAGCCCAAGATACACTAAAAAAATACTAAATTATTTATCTATAGAGCTATTCATTGGAGTATTTAAAATGGCAAAAGACCCAGAAATGAAGAAAATGCCCATGAGGCTGAGAGCAGTGGCTTATGCCTGTAATCCTAGCACTTTGGGAGGCTGAGGCAGGCGGAATACTTGAGGTTAGGAGTTCAAGACCAGCCTGGGCAACATGGCGAAACTTTGGCTCTACGAAAAATACAAAAATTAGCCAGGCATAGTAGTGCATGTCTCTAGTCTTAGGTACTTGGCGGGCTAAGGCAGGAGGATCACTTGAACCCTAGAGGCAGAGGTTGCAGAGAGCCGTGATTGGGCCACTGTACTCCAGCCTGGTGACAAAGCTGAGATCTTGTCTAAAAAAAAGGGGGGGGGTGCCGGGTGCAGTGGCTCATGCCTGTAATCCCAGCACTTTGGGAAGCTAAGGTGGATGGATCACCTGAAGTCAGGCGTTTGAGACCAGCATGGCCAACATGGTGAATCTTGGCAGTGAGCCAAGATCACGTCGCTGCACTCCAGCCTGTGTGACAGAATGAGACTGTGTTTCAAAAAAAAAAAAAAAAAAGAAAAGAAAAGAAAGAAAAGAAAATGCCCATCAATAGGGCACTAGTTGAACAAAAGATGGTATATACAATTAAATACCATGCATCATAGCAAGAACTGAGGATAATCACTATGTTCACATATAAAATGATCTCCAAGATTAAATGTTAAAAGCAAGGTGTAGAACAATACTTATAATACGCTCACTTTTGTGTGAGAAGGGGAGGAAATACAAATTTATAAACAGTTGTTGTTTTTACTTATAAAAAACAAAACCAGCCAGGCACAGTGGCTCACGCCTGTAATCCCAGCACTTTGGGAGGCCGAGGCAGGTGGATCATGAGATTAGGGGTTCAAGACCAGCCTGGCCAAGACGGTGAAATCCCATCTTTACTAAAAATACAAAAATTAGCTGTGCGTGGTGGCAGGTGCCTGTAATCCCAGCTACTCGGGAGGCTGAGGCAGGAGAATTGCTTGAACACAGTGGGCGGAGATTGCAGTGAGCCAAGACCGCACCACTGCACTCCAGCCTGGGCAGCAGTGTGAGACTCCATCTCAAAAACCAAAACAAAACAAAAACAAGAAACATTGAAGAATAACCAAAAAACAATAAAAATGGCTACTTATAAGGGAAAAGAAAGACATGGTTACCTAGAGAGAGAAGGAATGAAAGTGAAAATTCTCTGAGTATCTCCAGTTACATAGTTTTGAATTTATAATAATGTAAATGTTCTTCTACATTTTCAAAAAAATAAAGTTATTATAGAAATGCATCCCTAAAAATTAAAACAGAAACGAACTGCGTATCAAGTTGTGCATAACCACACAAAGGATTATTATTATTATCTTTTTTTGTTTTGTTTTAGACAAGGTCTGGTTCTATCACCCAAGCTGGAGTGCAGTGGTGCAATCTCGTTTCACTGCAACTTCCACCTCCTGAGCTCAAGCCATCCTCCCACCTCAGCCTCCTGAGTAGCTGGGACTACAGGGAAGCACCACCATGCTCGGCTAACTTTTACAGAAAAGGGATTTTGCCATGTTGGGCAGGCTGGTCTTGAACTCCTGAGTTCAAGCAACCTGCCCACCTCGGCCTCCCAAAGTGCTGGGATTACAGGCGAGAACCACCACGCCCAGTCCAGAGGATTATTTTAAGTGACTTTAGAATATGATATTTTGTCTGTACATCCTTACTAGAAATGTAGTATAATGAGAAATAAAGAGCAGCAAAAAGTCATAAATGCCATTCAGCAGTCTTAGTGTCAGCAGTAATACTGGTATTATGAGAATACTGCCATATTGAAAAATCACTTCCTCTTATTATTAATGCACATTAGGATAGGAATATCCTGTATTGGGATAAAGCAAATATGTAGCTGAATCACTGTTGCTAGGAACTGAGGCTTTCAGTATAGGGAACAGAGATACAAATGTAAAAACAAAGAAACTAAGTACGCTATCTGCAACCTGAATCTGAAGCATCAAAATAAACTGATGATCTTTTTCTTTTCAAAAACATGTCTTTCATAACACTACCCACCCAAAAAGCCTAGGGGCTGTGAGAGCCCAGTAGCAAAAAGTATCCCTGAGTCTAGATTGTGGTCTCTAAATATCATTTCCCATTAAAAGGAACTTGGACTTCTTGAGGAAAAAAACCAATTCCAAGTCGGGATAGGTACTGTGTCACATAAGCCTCAAACATTTTATTCTGCTGAAGAGCAAGAAGTCCAGCCAGCATGGTGGCTCACGCCTGTAATCCTAGCACTTTGGGAGGCTGACGTGGGCGGATCACCTGAGGTGAGGAGTTCAAGGCCAGCCTGGACAACATGGTGAAATTCCATCTCTACTAAAAATACAAAAATTAGTTGGGCAATCCCAGCTATTCAGGACGCGGAGGTTGCAGTGAGCCGAGATTGTGCCCCTGCACTCCAGCCTGGGTGACACAGCAAGACCATGTCTCAAAAAAAGAAGAAAAAAAAAAAAAAGGAAAATCCCCAAAACTCCATATTACAGTCTCCAGATAAATAACTGATTCTGGAAAGATCATTAAAATGAGTGAGAGGTTAACAGAGACTCTTGCAATCTCACCACCTAAACTCTGATCAATCTAGGAATCTCTAAAGGTAGAAAAACCATACACCATGAGCCTCTTGGTGTGACACAATATCAATTAACCAGCACACTGTTTATAAAGTATTCTTCCCAAAAACAGATGAAACTGAATAGGTACTAGGAGATTAACTTTTTAACTTTATAAGTGATATGTACCAATCTTTCCCCAAATATTGTCCAACTTTTTCAGTTTAATCTTTAATCTGAGCCACACAAAATGTTTCTGATCATTGATCATACTCGATATAATGGGTATCATGAAACCTGACCAATTTTCTTATGCTCTCACTCCTATCATTTTTATACTACAATTTTATCATTTTTCCTTCACATAATAACTTCACCAAATTATATGAAAACAACAGTGTTCTCTGACAAGATCTTATTTCAAAGTAAAGCCCTGAAATAAAATATATACAGAAGCAATTCTGTATATATAAGGAAATACTAAAGTAAATGTTTGTATTTCTACAAAAATTCTAAATTCTCAGATTTTAAAAAAAGTCCTTCTATTGCAGAAAATAAATACAATACAAACATTAACCAAAAGAAAGCTGGTGTAGGTTGAAAACATTATTAAAAATAATGGACATTTCACAATGATAAAAAAACCAACAAAATATAAATATTAGGTGCTCCTAATAACACGGTTTCAAACTGTATAATGCAAAAACTGAAAAAAAAACAAAAAGAGAAAAAGGCATATCTACAATAAACAGAAATAATTTTAAAATATCTGACAGGAAAAAAAAACACACCCAAAAACATACCAAGAATACAGATTAGAACAATACAATCAGAAACCTTATCTGAAGTGAGACCTTGTCTCTAATAAATAAATAAGTAAGCTGGGCATGGTAGTGCACACCTGTAGTGTCAGCTACTTGGGAGGCTGAGGTGGGAGGATCACTTGAGCCTGGGAGGTCAAGGCTGCAGTGAGCCATGATTGCGCCACGGCACTCCAGCCTGGATGAAAGAGTGAGATTCTCTCTCAAAAAAAAAACTTTACCAAAAATATCTTTCCATCTGAAATGCTATCCAATCTAACAGTCTCTTTTATTGATAAGTTTTAATCATTAAGTTGGATGTCTAAATACATTCTGAAAGTTTAGAAAAACCAAGTAAGATATCTTCTGTCATGGCTATTGTTGTTAATCTGCCTTGAATAATTCTTCCACCCCAATTTTTTTTTGTTTTTTTTTTTTGAGGCAGAGTCTCGCTCTGTCGCCCAGGCTGGAGTGCAGCGGCACGATCTCGGCTCACTGCAACCACCACCTTCCAGGTTCAAGCGATTTTCCCGCCTCAGCCTCCCAAGTACCTGGGATTACAGGCGCTTGCCATCACACCCAGCTAATTTTTGTATTTTTAGTAGAGACGGGGTTTTGCCATGTTGGCCAGGCTGGTCTCAAACTCCTGACCTCAGGTGATCCACCTGCCTCAGCCTCCCAGGGTGCTCGGATTACAGGCGTGGGCCACCGTGCCCGGCCCACCCCAATTCTTCTAACAAGGCATCTCATCCACTGACCATAGGTAGTAAACAGCGGTAAGAGTTTGGTCCAGGGATATCATAAAGTGTTTAGCACATTGCCAGGCACATTGTAGGCACTCAATAAATATCTGCTGAATAAATAACTGCATAGAGAGCCACAGAAACAGAGGGAAGCAGGTAATTCTCTCTGAAGGTCACAACTCTTTTAAGTCTGTCTACTGCCCTTTGGAATGTAAGTCACCAAGGTCCCAGATCTTATCTATTTTGGTCACTGATATATCCCCATTAGTATATTCTGAAGTCAGGGACCTATTAAAATGCTTCTCTACTTTATAAAAGTACCAAACTCCTCTTTAAAATCTGGTATGATATATTTAATAAAGTCTTTTAAAACGTTTTTCATGTTTTGGAAACAAGTATGATAATTCTGTTTTGTTTTTTACTCTAGTCATGAAGAGAACTAGGAGTTATTAAATGGGAAGGTTTTGAATTTATTGTAGGGACAGCATTTTCAGCTGCCCAGCATTCTCACCCTGCTAATGACCCAAAATCCCCTCTGATGCCAGCTACTGACAATTGCTATATTTGCTCCCATTCTAGTTTTCTTGAAACTGCTTGCTTATGTTTTCATATAAAAATATTTCCTTTTTCTTTTTTTGAGATGCAGCCTTGCTCTGTCACCCAGGCTGGAGTACAGTGGCATGATCTCAGGTCACTGCAACCTCCGCCTCCCAGATTCAAGTGATTCTCCTGCTTCAGCCTCCCAAGTAGCTGGGACGACAGGCGTGTGCCACCATGCCCGGCTAATTTTTGTATTTTTAGTAGAGATCGGGTTTCTCCATGTTCATCAGGCTGGTCTCAAACTCCCGACCTCAGGTGATCCACCCGCCTCGGCCTCCCAAAGTGCTGGGATTACAGGTGTGAGCCACCGCACCTGGCCATAAATATATTTTTAAATACATGAAAATACTATTATATTTGAACTGTGAAGTATAACTACAAAGGCTCTCATTTACAAGAGATCAACATTCGTTATGTTCAACAAATCATCAAATCAGCATTTTTTATGTTGATTAACAACTACTGAATCAGGAAAAGTGTAATTCAATTCACTCACTTCGTTATTCTCTTTTTGCTAGGCTTTCTCACTCTTCAAAGGAGTTAACTATAAATATCAGTAACAGTAATACTCAACGTTTACTGAGCAGTTAATATGTGTCGGGCACAATCCTAAGTGCTTTATATATATATTATTCATTTAACATTCTTTAAAAACATGTAAGATACTAGGATAATAGTTTCTCCCTTAAATCATTCTAATAACAAAAGAACATATATCTCAGAGAAATATACTGGTAATATAATACCTTACAAAGCAAATGTCTGCTAAAATCTAAGTATAGCTGTTACTCAGCTGAGTTTGGTTTAGAAACAGAACTAGATCATACATAAACCCACTAGTTGTAAACCTCAATGTAATGTAATGTACTGATCAATGTAAAAGTACAAAGAATACTTTAAAAAGTATCTACTAAGATTGTAATCATGATTCCAATAAGAATTAAATATTTTCCACATTATTTTGGGGGCAATAATCAACTTTCAAACTTTTAACCCTGAATATGTGAGTCAGGATAACATAATTTTTAAGAACTAGATAGGACCCAGAACTTTAACCATACCATTGTAAAATTAAATTATAGATCTCTGAGTTTCTCCAATCTATTCAATAAAGGACTCTCACTGAAATAATCTCTTACAGGTACTTATCAAATGCCTCTAGTGAAAGGGAATTTATTATTTCTATTTTCTAAAAAGCTCTAATTTTAAGTTGTTAATATTTAATCAAAATATTCTTCATTATATTTATATTTATGACTTAGCACCTTACATTTCAAAGAAGAAGTCTCATATGCCCACACATCAGCCCTTCAAATATCTGAGGACAATTACGTTATTTTCAGCTCACCCCTCGATGTCAAGCCCCTATTCTTTTCTAGAATAAAAACTTTTTTTTTTTTTGGAGACGGAGACTTACTCTGTTGGCCAGGCTGGAGTGCAGTGGTGCGATCTCCTCTCACTGCAACCCTCCTGGGTTCAAGGGATTCTTGTGCCTCAGCTTCCCGAGTAGCTGGGATTACAGGCATGAACCCCCAGGCCTGACTAATTTTAGAAAAACAGGGTTTCACTGTGTTGCCCAGACTGGTCTTGAACTCCTGGCCTCAAGTGATCTGCCCATCTTGGCCTCCAAAGTGCTGAGATTAGAGGTATGAGCCACTGAGTCCAAACAACATTTGTTTCTTTATTCATTTCACCAGGTGACATGGTTTCCAGAGTTTTCTTGATTTTTTTTTTTTTTTTTGACATGGAGTCTCACTCTTGTCACCCAGGCTGGAGTGCAGTGACACAATCTTGGCTCACTGCAACCTCTGCCTCCGGGGTTCAAGCGATTCTCCTGCCTCAGCCTCCCGAGTAGCTGGGATTACAGGCGCCTGCCACCATGCCCAGTTAATTTTTGTATTTTTAGTAGAAATGAGGCTTCACCATGTTGGCCAGGCTGGTCTTGAGCTCCTGACCTCAGGTGATCTGCCTGCCTTGGCCTCCCTAAGTGCTGGGATTACAGGCATGAGCCACCGCACCTGGCCGATTTCTTGATCTTAGTGACCAATCTCTCAACAATATAAAATATGGCAGACTTACTGCTGTTTGCTGCAGTTCTTCTGGACCTTACACTTACATCCCTATCTGTAGCGCCCTATTAAACTGGTGTTTTCAGCAACACAGTTCACTGTTGACCAGTACTCAAATGGAAGTCATCCTCATAAGAATGGTAGGTTGTCAAAATCCTTCATGGTATGCAACAGGGCATTCTTGGTGTGATATAACTTACTTGGAGTATAACTTTAACTTTAAAAACTGAAAATATGAATTACTGGTCAACCTACATTTTTATGTCAAAATACATCTGACAACAATGTTTTGTGATCATGATTTTCTACCATAACACTATGTATGGTTTAAAATGCTATAAATATTACATGAGCACATGCAAACATAAAATTAATTTGTTAGTATCTACAGAACTAGAAAGGTCAGATCATTCAACATTGAGCCATTAGCACGTAACTAATTAAAACTAAAATATCTGCTGCCAGTGTGGTCTGGTGATAAAATATAAAAATCTATCAAACAAAAACAGCTAAATGAAGTTTAAGAAGCATGAAAATCACAATGAGTTTCAAGCACTAACTGCGAGGACATTAATCAAACTCCAAATGTTAGGTGATAATTCAGCAAAAAGGGATGGCACTGTAAGCAAGCAGCATGAATGAACACATAAAGTTTTAGGTGACATTCGGCTTTTACTACAAAAGGGAAGGATTTCCCCCATTACAGAGGCATTGATATGCTGCCCTCTGTACCTGGCACATCCTGGGGGAGCTCAGATGCCACCTTCTTCTCTGCCACGTTGCTGCTATCAGGGGTTTCTGAGAGACACCCCACGGGGCTCCTCCCTTCAGGGGCACTAGTCTCTTCTGAAGATGCATTTGTTGTGTTGTCGCCAAGATTTGCTGACACAGAGTTACTTTTATCCCCAACTTCTGTTGGCTCTACAGCAAAATGCACAACAAAACTTTATTTATTTATTTATTTATTTATTTATTTATTTATTTTTTTGAGACGGAGTCTCGCGCTGTGTCACCCAGGCTGGAGTGCAGTGGCGTGATCTCGGCTCACTGCAAGCTCCGCCTCCCAGGTTCAGGCCATTCTCCTGCCTCAGCTTCCCCAGTAGCTGGGACTACAGGCGCCCGCCACCACGCCCGGCTAGTTTTTTGTATTTTTAGTAGAGACGGGGTTTCACCATGTTAGCCAGGATGGTCTCGATCTCCTGACCTCGTGATCCGCCCGCCTCGGCCTCCCAAAGTGCTGGGATTACAGGCTTGAGCCACCGCGCCCGGCACAACAAAACTTTAAAGATATTCTTTAAAATTGCTTCAGGACAAATGACCACATTCAGTCAACTACTAAAAATGATCTGTCACCAAAGAAACCTGCTTCCGTTGGATGGCCATTTTAAAGCAATTAGATTCTGGGATATTGCTGCAATAGGTAATCCAAAGAGTATTTAAGAATATTTAATAGTATATTAAGAATGTTTAAGTAATTAACACAAAAATGAACATATTTATATATATGTTCACACATACAAAAGTATACATATATAAGTATACATACAAAAGTATATATTCTGGTATAATATAAAAATAGTACTTTTTCATAGGGAAATGGCAACTTAATGGCAAGTATAGAGACATGAGTATAATATTATAGCAAATCCACTATTACGTAAAACTCATTACAATTGTCACACATGTTGCAAGAGGGGATGGTATCCTGATATCTTTAGAAATATTAAATTAAGTAGTTGCTTGCAATGTTTCACTTTCATTTTGCAAGTAAAACTGGAGGTTTCATAAATAACACTGATGAAATATTTATTTTTAATCAAGTAATTTTTTACCCTCAGATTTTCCTTGCTCAGGGTCATCGTCTGGTGTTTTGTATTCACTGTCTTTTTCAAGGGACTGGTCTTCGAATTCTCTGCTTTTCTGAGCATCTTTAGAGTCATTCTCAGTCTCGTTCTTATCTTTTTCTGTTTCTTCTGGGCTTTTAACATTATCAGTGTCTGCCTTTTTGGCTCTTATAGATTCCAAAATTTCTTCTATAATGAAAACAAATAAAAAATTATTTCTATATATAACCAAATAGAACAGTAAGTACAACGAATGCCACTTAAGTTATTAAAGAGGAAAAATTAAGTATTTTTAAAGCATTAGACCTATGAAATAACAATCAATATTACAAACAAAATTTTGTTTAGAGAGTTCAACCAATGTGGTGTATCTTCACGTCTGGAAAATACATGCTAATTATGCGTTCTACTTTTTTTTTTTTAAGTAAAGTTAGTCTTTTTAAAATACAGGCTAGATACAGCTATCTGTGACAGATGACAAAAACTGCAAGCTGACATAGACCCACAGTCTGGGCAGCACACTGTAGTGATCAAAACCTAGAAACCCAAAATCCACTGCAAATCTGACTTGGATTAGCTGTGTGACTCTGGGCAAGCTACCTAACCTCTCCAGGCCATCATTTCCTCAATTGTAAAATGAGAAAACAGAGGCCCTTTTGTAAGAACTTTCTCTCTGAAATCCCTTAACTGTTCTGAAAGTCATTAAGTCTCTAAGCACACTCACCTTCTTTCAACTTAGACAGAGTGATGCTATGGCATGTTACAGACTACGGGATATAGAAGGACCACAGTGCACAGAAACCAGGGTGTATCAGTATGGACTCATGGATATCAATTATATTCTTTGGGTTATCATGCAATACTGTCACTTTTAATTTTGTTGCACAAATTGTTTCAGCTTTGGTCACTTGGGACTCTTTCCAAGTCTAGTGTCCTTTTGATACATATTCACTCATTCATTCATCCATCCATTCATTCATTCACTCAGCGTTTTCTTAACTTTCCAGTATTACAAGATGTTCCAGGTTCACCTTGTATTTTCCCTGCACCAGTCCTAGAATCCACCATCTCTCCAAGGTTCCTTTGTTCTTTTTTGAAGAACAAATTGGAAAATGATGTTAGAAGTCACAATCTAGGTGCTTGGTGTGCTTGTTACAACTGGAGTGTTGCTTTCTAGGGTCTCTTGGCCAACAGAGCTAAGAAATGTAGTGATAAATATACACATCTATTATTATTTCTGTATTTATCTCTGCGGGCACATATGTGTATGAGTGAAAGCCTATGTGTCTGTGTAGGTTCATTTACCATTGTCCACTTACTTATTTGTAACTTCTCTGACAGTGAGAAATCTGGCTCACATTATCTGTAATATATCTAGTTATTTGTTCATTCCATTCCTAGCACATAGTAAAATAGTTTCGGAATTGCTAAACTGTTTCCTCATAAAAATAAATTTACCAACTTGAGTACAATATTTGTGAATAAGAAGAAACACCTTTTTTTTTGAGACGGAGTTTTGCTCTTGTCGTCCAGGCTGGAGAGCAATGGTGCGATCCTGGCTCACTGCAACCTCCACTTCCCAGGTTCAAGCAATTCTCCTGTTTCGACCTCCCAAGTAGCTGGGATTACAGGCGCCCACCACCACACGTGGCTAATTTTTGTATTTTTAGTAGAGACGGGGTTTCACCACGTTGGCCAGGCTGGTCTCAAACTCCTGACCTCAGGTGATCCACCCGCCTCAGTCTCCCAAAGTGTTGGGATTACAGGCATGAGCCACCACACCAAGCCAGAAGAAACAAACACTTTTAATACCATGTATATCCACAGTACTCCTCTTTGGATTTTTGGGTTTGTATTTCCTTTTTTTTTTTTTTTTTCCTGAGATAGAGTCTCGCTCTGTTGCCCAGGCTGGAGTGCAGTGGCGCAATCTTGGCTCACTACAAGCTCCGCCTCCTGGGTTCACACCATTTTCCTGCCTCAGCTTCCCAAGTAGCTGGGACTACAGGCACCAGCCACGACGCCCAGGTAATTTTTTGTATTTTAGTAGAGACGGGGTTTCACCATGTTAGCGATGATAGTCTCGATCTCCTGACCTCGTGATCCGCCTGCCTCGGCCTCTCAAAGTGCTGGGATTACAGGCATGAGCCACTGCTCCCAGCCTGTGTTTCCTTTTTTAAAATTTTATTTTTTACTTTTTTAGAGACAGGGTCTCATTCTTGCCCAGGAGTACACTGAAGTGATCATAGCTCACTGTAACCTTGAATTCCTAGACTCAAGTGATCCTCCCACCTCAGCCTCCCAAGCAGATGGAACTATAGGTGTGTGTCACCATGCATGGCTAATTTTTTTTTTTTTTTTTTTGAGACAGAGTCTTGCTCCAGGATGGAGTGCAGTGGCGTGATCTTGGTTCACTGCAAAACCTCCGCTTCCCGGGTTCAAGCGGTTCTCCTGCCTCAGCTTCCCCAGTAGCTGGGACTACAGGTGCGTGCCACCACGTCCGGCTAAATTTTTGTATTTTTAGTAGAGATAGGGTTTCACCGTGTTAGCCAGGATGGTCTCGATCCCCCGAACTCGTGATCTGCCCGCGTTGGCCTCCCAAAATGCTGGGATTACAGGCATGAGCTACTGTGCCCAGCTGCCTGGCTAATTTTTTAATCTTTTTAAAAATAGAGATGGAGTCTCACTATGTTGCCCAGGCTGGTCTTGAACTTCCAGCCTCAAGCGACCCCCCTGCCTTGGCCTATCAAAGCACTGGATTATAGTCGTGAAGCGCTGCCCAGCCCTTAATTACTATATTTTAAAGAACATTTTATTTGGAAAAAGAAATGTAGTTACCGATTATCTGCTTTTCTTAGAGGCACAGCTTTCCTCTTTTCTTTCTTTCTTTTCTTTCTTTTTTTTTTTTGAGTCTTGCTCTGTTGCCCAGGCTGGAATGCAATGGCACAATCTCAACTCACTGCAACCTCCACCTCCCGGGTTCAAGAGATTCTCCCACCTCAGCCTCCCAAGTAGCTGGGGCTATAGGTGCACACCATTGATGACACCTGGCTAATTTTTATATTTTCTGTAGAGACAGGGTTTCACTATGTTGGCCAGGCTGGTCTCAAACTCCTGACCTCAAGTGATCCACCCATCCCAAAGTGCTAGCATTACAGGTGTGAGCCACCATGCCCACTGTCTTTCAAATATAGCTACATCCTATAGCTTTTCTTAACCAAATCATTGTATATCCTCCCAACTTTCCCAGGCCATTTAATGAAAACCAAACCAAAAAAAATGTTTAATTGCCTACTAAGTTTAGACCATTTAAACTGGTTGAAAAGCACAGGTTGGATGACCATAGTTCTCTGATTTCTATAAAGATTCTAATTTCAAATAGTCTATCTTGCTAAACACTCTTGTATATATGTGTGTATGTATATGTGTGTATACATACACACATTCATACTGGTTTTAAGTCCAAAAACCTATGACAGTCATAGCCATAAGAAAAACAGACCAAAAATAGGGCCAGGCACAATGGCTCAGGCCTGGAATTCCAGCACTTCACAAGGCCGAGGCAGGTGAATCACTTGAGGCTAGAAGTTTGAGACCAGCCTGGCCAACATGGTGAAACCCCATCTCTACCAAAAATACAAAAATTAGCCGGGCGTGGTAGTGCACACCTGTAATCCCAGCTACTTGGGAGGCTGAGACATGAGAATTGCTTAAACCCAGGAGACTGAGGTTGCAGGGAGCTGAGATCATGCCACTTGCACTCCAGCCTGGGTGATACAGTGAGACTCTGTCTCAAAAAACAAAAACAAAACAAAACAACCAACAGCAACAACAACAAAACAAGAAAAATAGACCCAGTGTTCAGCAGAGGGAAAAATATTAAAGGATGAAAGAAAATTATGTTGTATCTGATCTATACTAAATATGCATATTCTATAAACATGTATATTCTACACTTTGCATGAATATTTCAAAACTAAACAAAGAATGAACCTAACAGGTTTTAGAAACCATCTCTACTTAGAAAAATTTCTTCTAAAAATAAACTTCCTTCAAATAAGCAAAATAAAGCATTATAAAACTTAATTACCATACAGGCATAGGATAAAGCAAATATAGTAAGCTGTATATTTAGCTATAAATATATAGTAAAGTACAGATCTAGATAATGAATATATGAGTATTTACTGTATAATTATTATTATTATTTTGAGACAAACTCTGTGCCTGTCGCCCAGGCTGGAGCGCAGTGGCGCAATCTTAGCTCACTGCAACCTCCACCTCCCAGGTTAAAGCAATTCTCCTGCCTCAGCTTCCTGAGTAGCTGGGATTACAGGTGTGTGCCACCGGGCCTGGCTAATTTTTGTATATTTAGTACAGACGGGGTTTTGCCATGTTGGTCAGCCTGGTAACTGTATAATTCTTTAAACCTTTCTGTACATTTAATTTTTTTCATAAAATATTGAGGAAAAATGCAGAAGAAAAATTTAACTCTCAGAAATAGAATTAAACTCACCTAAAGTAGACATGCTAGACATGCATGTGTATAAAAACCAGAGAGCTATACATTAGAAATGAAGTATTTTGTTTGAGAGGTTAACATCAAGTCAAAGTCATCAGGACAGACTACGATTCTGAAATTCCTGTTATGCTACAAATTATTCTTGGCTATTATCAGAACCTCAGTAGTTTCCATTGTTTTCATCTCATATAACTCCAAGTTAAAGAACACCATTAGACATTATTTTGGGTATTTACCTGGACTGGGTGGTCCCAAACTGACTATCAAAGCCAAGATTTTGGTTACCAGAGAGAGCAAATAAAGGTAACGGTGGTGGACTGGTGTTTTAATGGGGAATTCTTCTGAGTGTTGAATTCATTGCCAATATACTCCTTAAAAAGTTGTTGAGAGGATTAAAGAATTGTAAAACACCTAGTTGAGCACCTGGCCACAGTAGGCACTCAAAAATGTTAGTTTTCCCTTCTCTTCCCCATCAGTTTTCAACTCTTGTGAATCCTTCCTCCTCTAGTACCAGGTTGACGTTGTACCTTAACCAAAAAAGGGAGGCCGAGGCGGGCGGATCACGAGGTCAGGAGGTCGAGACCATCCTGGCTAACACAGTGAAACCCCGTCTCTACTAAAAATACAAAAATTTAGCCGGACATGGTGGCGGGCGCCTGTAGTCCCAGCTACTTGGGAAGCTGAGGCAGGAGAATAGCATGAACCCGGGAGGCGGAGGTTGCAGTGAGCCGAGATTGCGCCACTGCACTCCAGCCTGGGCGACAGAGCAGGACTCTGTCTCAAAAAAAAAAAAAAAAAAAGAAAGAAAGAAAATTTTAATCTATATTTTAATCTATTTTCAAAGTTTGCATTTCATACCAACTGATTTCAAACCAACTGATTTCATACCAACAGTTTAGCTCAGACTTAACAAAAATAAAATGAGAAAATGCCCCTCTCACCATTAGCTGCCGCCAGAAAGGATTTGTTACTGCCCCGAACCTTATCAGTCAGGTCTTCGGTTATGTCCATGTGTCGGTGGATTTCTTCACGCATTTCTTCCAGAATTTTGCAGAGTTCTGCTTCCCAATAATCTTTCTCTAGACAGTCAATTAATTCTGCAAGCTGGACCTTTGTGCTGTAGTACCAAATTTTATTTTCATTTTCTGTATCTTCTTCTCTGTTTAAAAATGGGGGAAAATATTTTATATATTAGACATAATGCCACTTACCTGAGTTTCATCTACCCAGTGAAAAGTTAAAACAAAGCTTATGTACTAAAACTCAATATATGTGCTCACAAGAGATCCCTGCAGGTCTTACTCAAACTTGATTGACTCTGAGAAAGGACATCTAAAAAACATGACACAAAGAAAGATGACCTCAAAATTCAGAACCACGTGAGAGTACTCTGTGGAAGCCAGTTTCAGCTACTTCTCAATCAACTTTAACATCATCAGTGTAACAATATGGTGAGCAGAATGTATTTAGAATTATTTTATTTTATTTATTTATTGAGACAGAGTTTCACTCGTCACCCAGGCTGGAGAGCAGAGGCGCAATCCCGGCTCACTGCAACCTCTGCCTCCCAGGTTCAAGTGACTCTCCTGCCTCAGCCTCCAGAGTAGCTGGGACTACAGGCATGTGCCACCATGCCTAGCTAATTTTTGTATTTTTAGTAGAGATGGACTTTCACCATGTTGGCCAACATGTTCTTGATCTCCTGACCTTGTGATCCACCCACCTCGGCCTCCTAAAGTGCTGGGATTACAAGCATGAGCCACCGCACTCGGCCTGGAATTATTTTAGAATAAAATAAATGTATTTGAGAGACAGGGTCTCACTTTGTCACCCAGGTTAGAGTGCAGTGGCACCATCATGGCTCACAGCATACTCAGACTCCTAGGCTCAAGCAATTCTCCCGCCTCAGCCTCCCAAGTAACTAGGACTACAGACATGTGCCGCCATACCTGGCTAATTTTATAATATAGTTTAGAAATATTTTCATCAAAATGGTGTAAATGCTTTGCTAAATTCTGGTTCTTGAAGGAGTTTTCTCAAATAATACCTCATCCCTCTTCTTTACTTCTGGACAACTGAAGCCCAAACTGGAGAGGAGCTTTCTCTCCTGCCTAAAACCCTCCTAAGGTTCCATTCACTTTTAATGGAGTTAAAGACTTCAACAGAGATGGTCACTAACTTAAAAGAAACAGGTAAATTAATGTCTAGGACTGGACGTAGAGGAACACATATAATGGTATTTCTGTTCCCACTCAAAAGGAATTCAAGAGTATGTGTGAGGCAATTGATGAGAGTGAGTCTGATTTTCTTGTTTCCTCAATGGCAAACTGAGGGAACTGAAAGAACTGGGCTTTAGGGGAGATCTGGCTTTAAATAGGCTCATTTGCTTGTAAGATATGTGGACATGGAGAAAACACAAGCTCTCTGAGCCTCAAAGACATTTTATTTACCTCACTTGTAAAATGAGGATATAATAAAAACCTGCCTGCAGGCCACTATAGGGCTTAAAGGTATAATGATAAGGTATCTACCATAGTGCCTGGGCACATTAGTGATCAATAAATGTTAATTATTATTATTATTATTTTTTTTTTTTTTGAGACGGAGTCTCGCTCTGCCGCCCAGGCTGGAGTGCAGTGGCGCGATCCCAGCTCACTGCAAGCTCCACCTCCCGGGTTCACGCCATTCTCCTGCCTCAGCCTCCCGAGTAGCTGGGACTACAGGCGCCCGCCACCTCGCCCCGGTTAGTTTTTTGTATTTTTTTTAGTAGAGACGGGGTTTCGCCGTGTTCGCCAGGATGGTCTCGATCTCCTGACCTCGTGATCCACCTGTCTCAGCCTCCCAAAGTGCTGGGATTACAGGCTTGAGCCACCGCGCCCGGCCTAAATATTATTATTAAGATAAAAAATGAATAAAAATTTAGTAGCATTACAGGAATGAGTCACTCAGTAATTCTGAGAAAGAAGGGCTATATTAAATCATAGATAAATAAAAGGATACTGGTGGAGTACCCTTATTCTGAAAACCTGAAATCCAAAATGCTCCAAGATTCAAAAGTTTTTGAGTGCCAACATGCTGTTCAAAGGAAATGCTCATTACAGCATTTCAGATTTTCAGATTAGGAATGATCAACTGGTAAGTATAATGCAAATATTCCAAAGCCCAAAACACTTCTGATCCAAAGCATTTTAGATAAGGGATGCTCAACCTATACGGTATTCACTGACTTAACATTTTTCTTCTTGAAGCCACAGAAAGAGAAATTCATTAAAGCATAAAGTAGCAAAACATCAAATACCTGCTAATCCATTCAAAGAAAAGTTGGGGTTTTTTTGGTCTGTTTTGTTTTGTTTAACTTTTCTCTTTTTTGGGGGGTGGGTAATGGAGTCTCGCTCGGTTCACCACAACCTCTGCCTCCCAGGTTCAAGCGATTCTCCTGCCTCAGCCTCCTGAGTAGCTAGGACTATGGGCGCATGCTAATAAAAATTAGCGCCCGGCTAATTTTTGTGTTTTTAGTAGAGACGGGGTTTCACTATGTTGGCCAGGCTTATCTCGAAATTCTGGGCTCAAGCGATCCGCCCATCTGGCTTCCTAAAGTGTGGGGATTTCAGGCCTGAGCCACCGCACCTGGCCATCCTCTTCAAACAAAACATGGCATTTCCATTGGCCTAGGTCTTCACCTTGTCTACTTCATTGACTTACATTACTTACCTAGTCCCTGCAGCCATATACACATTTGTCACCCTTAGAGCTCAACCAAATTGTATTGAATGCATTTATTTGGCAATTAGTACTCGTATTTTAATTTTCATTTCATGTATGTGTTCCATTTTCCTAATAAGATTGAAATAAGCCATTTGACATACAGAATCCTGTTAGGTATTTTTCTTTCTTTTTTAAAAATTTGGAGACAGAGTCTTGCTCTGTCACTCAGGCTGGAGTGCAGCGGTGCAATCACGGCTCAGTGCAACATCCACCTCCCAGGCTCAAACGATCCTCCCCCCTCACCCTCTCGCGTAGCTGGGACCGCAGGTGCGCACCACCATGCCCGGCTAATTTTTCAGTCTTTTTCTAGAGACGAGGTCCTGTTATCTTGCCCAGGCTGGTCTCGAACTCCTGACCTCAAGCTATCGTCCAGCCTTGGCCTCTCAAAGGGCTGGCATTGCAGACGTGAGCTATTGCGTCCGGCCAACTATTTTTAAATTACTTTTTGGTTGTCACTTATCTCAATAAATATTAAAGTTTATAAAATCTTTCTCTTATCTGAAGAGCTGACTTCAACCACTCAGAGTTGAGTCCCTGTGATAAGGTTTGAGGGTGCCTGAAATGTCATCATGATATGTACCCTGGGCTAAGCTCAAACCTAGTGACTTCTCAAGTAAATAAATAAAGGTTATTTCCCGATAATACAAACCTATAACACCGTGAAGTAGGTTTTAGGCAGGATTCCCTCTTTTCCACTGCAAAAGAGAGGTAAGTTCTTGCTTAGGTGGTCGGGGTCCTAGCTGGGACACTGGGAAGGTGGCGGGAGATTGGAACATGCAGCAGCTGCCTTCTGGAGTTTACTGAGGCTTTCGGAGTGGGGATTCCGCGTAACAGGTTTTAGGGCCCCCCTCCCTCCGGGCGGGGCATCCGGGAGCGTGGCTCCTGGCACAGATCCGGAACAGTTGTCATCGGAGTCAATTTCAGGACTCCAGCTCCAAGCCTCGCAGTTTCCTAAATTCTGGGGGCTTATCTCCCTGTCCCCCGACCCCGACTAATTTCCCTCGGTCGCTGGCGCTGCCCCGTCCCTTAGGTCGCTCGGGCCGCCCCCATCTGCGACTTTTTTTTCTTTCTCTGGCTGTTTCCCTAGAGGGCGGGGGTGGGGAATGATATTTGGGGGCTCTCCTGCCTTCCTGTCGGAGCCGCGGAAGCGGAGCCGCGGGAAGGAAGTCCGGCTAGCTTTGGGCTCCAGCCAGGGGTCCGCGGAGACTGTGGTCTCCGAAAGCTTAGACGCGGGGCGTGTAGCGAGCTGCGGGCCTCTCTCAGCCGCGCCATCCGCGCTCGGAGTCCAGCCGCGCCGCGCTACGCTACGCTGAGCCCCGGCGCCCCGGGCTCTCCGCTCCCGACTCAATGTTCCCGCGCTCCCCCTAGCGGCCGCCGCGCCACCTCGCCCCTTCCCAGGCTCGTCGGCGGCGCAGCTCCCGTAACGGCGCTCCAGTAGCGGGAAGAAATAAGATGGCGGTTGAAGGCGATCCGGAGTGGGGCCCCAGCAATTCGGTTGAGCCTCCTCCCTCCACCCGCTTCCGCCGGCCGGGCCCCTCCTGCCCGGCCCCTAGGGCCTCCCCGCCCGGCCCCGGCGCTCCCCACCGTCCCCACTGCGCCAGGCCCTCCCCGTCCACTTTCCCTTCTTCCCCCGCCTCAGGCTCCAACAAGAGGGGCCGGTGGGGCAGGCCGACCAAGCATCCCGCGGCTCCCGCTGCGGAGCGCTGCGCCCGGGCCCCGCCGCCGCCGCCCATGTCCGGACCCATCCGGAGGCTCCGCTCGCCGCTACACGGTAGCAGCCGGGGCAGGTGGGCAGCCGCCAGGCTGAGGTGGTGCCCAAGACGCGGCTGAGCTCGCCCAGGGTGGGCAGCAGTAGCCGGAGGAAGTCGCCGCCGCCGGGCCCCGGCGCTAGCACCAGCGACCCGGGCGGGCGAGGGGCGGGGGCGAGGAGGCGGGAGCAGCCACCTAGCCCGGACCACCGCGGCCCGGAGCGTGGTCAACAAAGTGGTGCACGACGATGACTCCGATTATCGAGAGGAGCTGGAAGACGACGACGAGGACGCCAGATACTACACGGAAAGCAGCTTCAGGAGCTGTAGTACCTACAGCAGCACTCCAGGTACCCACGCAGCTCAGTTGCTGCAGACTCCTTCCTCACCTCCTCTGCCCTCCTTTGCCCTCCCCGCTTGCTCACTTATGTGGTGTGCATCCTGCTCCGATCTCCCGCCAACCCCGCCGACCCCTACGCAGAGGGGGAAATGCGAGGGGAAAGAGGCGCATTGTTGAAAGTGGAGATTGCATTGTTGCAGTTTGCAGGCCGCACTCTCTCGCTGCCCCCCCCCCCCCCCCGCCAACCCCCTCTTTTTCCTCCTCAAAATTTGTGCCGTGTGCAGTGTCTCCACCGGGCAGGATTGAAACTTTGGCAAACACATATCCTTTGCATTCATTGTTCTCCCCTTGTTTTGGTGTGGTTTTCCGGAATGAAAGAAGCCTCTTGTTTTGCAAACCTCTTTGCATTTCTAATGTGGTTCCTTTCGGATTTTTATTATATATCTGTTCCTTAAAAGGGAGTTAAGGATTTGGACAGATTGTGGCACACAAACACACAAAAACATGCCTGTTTTCACACCCCTAGCTGTGGTTTTTAAATTGTGTTAAGGAAACAGATCATTTGGGTTAGTAGGGGAACCTTATCTGGTACTGTGTGTTTTTATTATTCGAGTGCTAATGGGCCCGTGCAACAGCTGCTGGTAAATGGCTGATTAAAAAGCAAAGCAGAAAGCCAAACAAGACCCAACCAAATTTGGTAATTCATCCGATTCAAAATTGTTTTGGTTAAATCAAAAATAAAAGTATAAGACCGCAGGAACGCGCGTCTTAACTCATTTGATCGCTTTGCCTTGCTTAGGGAATGCAGTTTCGTGTCACCTGTTGCAGAAGATGTGTAGTTGATCATCTAGACATAATTGCCGAAGATGAACTTTTGGACCGACTTCTGTCACACAGCACACCAGTATCAGATTTCTTACACAGCGACTTTTTCTTTTCACTCTTATTTCTGAGGAAAAAGCCCTCCTGAAATCCGTAGTGAATTTCTCCATGGTAACCCCTCTTCTGTTTTCACACAGAAACGTTTCTCTAGGCTGGTGCATTTTGTTAAACACCCCCGCCCCCTGCCCCCACCGCAAAGTCTACTTTGTATTAAATACGTGGTTGCAATTTACTAAATTGTGAAATTAACCGAAACAACAACTGGCAAGACTTTCCTTTATAATTTTGCAAATCTAGATTAATTAGAATCTGGTTTTAAAAACATTTAAAAAATAAAGTTTATGAGGAAATACTTGTGATAAAAAAGTACCCTTTTTTCCTTGAAGTGAGTTGTGTCATGTCTTTCTCAGAGAAACTAGGGTAGTAGAAGTGGTTAAATTGCAAAGTTTCTGTTTTTTTAAATAAGTGCTTAAATACTTATTGGAGAAGTAGGGTAGTATTATATTAAGCCAAATGTAAACCCATGTAGATTGTCCTAACATAAACTGAAAAAGTAATTTCTTTTGCCTGATAGTCAGAATCATTGCCAGACTTGCCCTGGGAGGCTGGCTAGAGAATGAAGGGAATGAATCAAGTGTCCGATATTTATGTCTTATATGTAGAAAGGAATACATGTAAATTCTTCCCAACCTAATTTTTAATGCATCTTTTTTTTGTTTGTTTGTTTGAGACAGAGTCTTGCTCTGTCGCCTAGGCTGGAGTGCAATGGCGCAATCTTGGCTCACTGCAAGCTCCACCTCCCGGGCTCAAGAGATTCTCCTGCCTCAGCCTCCATAGCAGCTGGGATTACAGGCACCCACCAGCGCGCCTGGCTAATGTTTGTATTTTTAGTAGAGTTGGTGTTTAACCATGTTGGCCAGGCTGGTCTTGAACTCCTGACCTCGTGATCCGCCCACCTTGGCCTCCCAAAGTGCTGGGACTACAGGCGTGAGCCACCGCGCCTGGCCTAGTACATCTTTTATAGTAATAACTTTTGCCTTAAGAAATCACATGTTCGTCTTTGTACCCAGAGCCGGTAATTGAAACATGGAGACTGGATTGCATACACCCGTTGGAGAAGTTTTTTCTGGTTAGAGCTGAGACATTTTGGCAGGGCAGTAAGTCCTATTTGAAGGCCTAGCAAATAATATTTAGGATTGCTGGTTGTGCATATGCTGACTTAAATTACAATTTGTAGCTAGGTGTCCTTTAAAAAAATGTGTTTACTTTTGATACTTTTGTGACATTTTGTTTTTCCTTTTTGGAGAAGGAGTTTTGCTCTTAGTGCCCTGGCTGGAGTGCAATGGTACAATCTCAGCTCACTGCAGCCTCCGCCTCCCAAATTCAAGCAGTTCTCCTGCCTCAGCCTCCCAAGTAGCTGGGATTACAGGCATGCACCATCAGGCCTAGAGACGGGGTTTCTCCATGTTAGTCAGGCTGGTCTCGAACTCCCGGCATCAGGTGATCCATCCGCCTCAGCCTCCCAAAGTGCTGGGATTGCAGGCATCAGCCACCATGCCGTGCCTGACTTTTTTTTTTTTTTTTTTTTTTTGAGACGGAGTCTTGCTGTGTCGCCCAGGCTGGGGTGCAGTGGCCAGATCTCAGCTCACTGCAAGCTCCGCCTCCCAGGTTTACACCATTCTCCTGCCTCAGCCTCCCGAGCAGCTGGGACTACAGGCGCCTGCCACCTCACCCGGCTAGTTTTTTGTATTTTGTAGTAGAGACGGGGTTTCACCGTGTTAGCCAGGATGGTCTCGATCTCCTGACCTTGTGATCCGCCCGTCTCGGCCTCCCAAAGTGCTGGGATTACAGGCTTGAGCCACCGCGCCCGGCCCTATTTTGTTTTTTTTTAATGACACTTGTAGCCTACTGTGTGTCTACTTGTCCTATCCGTATATGAAATGATTAACTCTGTAGAGACAGTATTGAGCTTATTCTCCTGCAGCTCCTGTAACAGTGTTTCGCGCATAGCCGCTGCTCATCAAAGGTTGGTTGGATAAATTATTGTTAGTAGATGAGAACTTGGAATAGATGAAGTTTTAATAATTCTACAGCGGGTGTCATAACCCCTAAATATTTTGGATTTAGGAAACTAAAAATTGTTCTAATTGGTTGTTCTTTTCTAATTGGGTTTTAATGGACAATTTGATCAGTAAATGTTTTTATTTTTATTATTTATTTATTTGAGATGGAGTCTCGCTCTGTTGTCCAGGTTGGAGTACAGTGGCACGCACGATCTTGGCTGTCTGCAATCTTCGCCTCCCAAGTTCAAGCAATTCTCCTGCCTCAGCCTCCCGAGTTGCTGGGACTACAGGTGCACACCGCCACGCCCAGCTAATTTTTTGTGTTTTAGTAGGGATGGGGTTTCACTGTGTTGCCCAGGCTGTTCTCGAACTCCTGAACTCAGGCAATCCGCCCTCCTCGGCCTCCCAAAGTGCTAGGATTACAGGCGTGAGTCACCTCGCCCAGCCCAGTGCATGTTTTTCATTGCAAGAGTTACTTTGTTTTTGAGTTGCTGTTTCATATTGCTTGCCAGGCATTTTCCTTTATTTTCTGTGATGTTAATTTGGATGTTTTACCTTTTGCAGCACATTATTTCTTAAGATTATGGTAAAATGGATGTGACTTTTTTTTCCTTATTTCTTCTAAAAACAAAATGGGGTACATGTGCAGAGCGTTCAGGTTTGTTGCATAGGTATACGTGTGCCATGGTGGACTGATACACCTATTGACCTGCCCTCTAAGTTCCCTTCTCTTGCCCCCTACCCCGCCAGATGTGAGTGATGTTTTGAGTTCTAAACTTTTAGAACATGCCCACTTGCCTCGAATGAGTAACAACGCGTGACAGTGAGTTGTTTAGGCTCAGTACTAGTTTCATTGGTTTTATAGTCTGTACTTCCTGGGTGGAGGGCTGTCAGGTAAATGTGTAGATGGAAGAATGGTTTAAGATATATGAATAACACATAAAGAAGTATGATGAATTTGAATCCTGTTGTACTGCAAAGGCTGAAAGAGGAATTTACTTTATTGGTAATTTAGAGTAATTTGATTAATTTTTATAGTTTACAGCGTTGGCTTAGTTACTGACATTTGACATTCCTAACATAAGAAATCACCCACTCCTAGTATAAGAAATAACTCAGTATTTTGTGGCTAATATAACTTAATGCAATGACTTTAGTTGATATTACTAAAGTCATGAAAGGTTTATTTATTGAAGATTGTTTTCCTTTTATGGAAAAAATTCAAGGATGACAACTTTTTAGTATAAAATTGAAATCACCTAGTTTTGCTTAAGCTGAAGGCATATGGCTGAATAATGCTTTGATTAATTTATTTTGACTTTTTAAATTTAGAATTATTTCAGCCTATAGGTTTTATGACATTGCCAATATAATGAGAAGGATTGTGTAGGAAGTGTTTTCAATAGGCATTTGGTGAAGTTCTGACAGCACTTTGAAATTAAGCATTTGCTAACTTTAAGAAATTATATGTAAAACAGAATTGTTCTTGTGTTTCAGTCTCAGTCTTGTGTGAGACTTCTGAGAATACTTACCTGGAATTTTAAAACTTGGAACCTCTGATGACTTCATAAAACAAAAGCCCTGGTGTTATCCTGGGAGAGTTAGTGATTTATGTCCTCTAAGGATTGTGACAGTGGAGATCAGTGGCAGAGATGCCATGAGTGAACCATAGATTTACCTCAAACAGAATTTATCACTGGTTTGACAATATTATTCCCACCAGTGACAACTTGATATCTTTTCAGTATAATTTCTGATTGCTACAGGCGTGGTACAAAGTGCAGTGGGCATTTAAAGGAGGGAGAGATTATATACCCTGTTTAAGGGGATTGGTGTGGGCATAGGCTTCCTGGATGGGCATGTGGAGGGTAAGGACAGGCAGATTGAAGGAGGGAGGGGGAGGGAGCAGGAGTAGTAGCAGGCACTTGTTGTAAAGTGTGGGCAGTCTCAAGTAACTCAGTTTAACAAGAGCCTGAGAGTGTGAATAGGAAATAAACCAAAGCTCCCTTGTATGCTGTGTTGGGCAGTACCTAGAGGATCAGGCTATAGCAACTGTACTTTCCCCCTCATCTGTAGAATAAGGATTGGGCTAGATCGTGATCCTCAGACCTTTTTCACTCCTGAACACCCCGAGGAGATATGCTGTATTCCCAGCAGCACCATGCACAAACATGAAACAGAACCACATCAAATCACAGAGATGCTGTTGAACCACTGGTGTAGCCTTTCTCCCAAACTGAGAGAATTACTAGGGAAGTGGCCTGAAACTCTCTCTTTCAAATCTATTTCAAATCTTTAATTTTGGGTATGGGATGATCGGAAGATCTTGAAAGAGTGGGGTGTGATTTCAGAGGGATGCCACGAAGTTTAGCATAGCTTCTGTTCTGCAGGATGGATTGACAAGGACGAGCTAGCTGGTAGGTTTTGTAGTCCTGAATGGAAGATCAGTCCAGGAGGTACTTTAGAGTTCTTCAGGCCTTGACACATAGAGTGTAGAGAGAGGAATGCATCACCTATGCCTCCCTAAGAATGATAGTACTTTCAGGAACAATAGGGAGGTCAAGATTATAAGGGAAATTAATGACATCTGTTTTCAGGTATCAGTACCTCAAGAGGTTAAACATGGGAATTAAAATGAGAGCCAAAAGGGTTTTGAAAAAGTTAGGCAACATGATTTGTGAGTAGTAGAGAGGCGTGTCCTAGTTATGCAGTAATAAATAGTCTTGCATACAGTTCGTGCTTTTCTATTGTGCTCACGCATGGGCGTGTTTGGAAGTTTGTATTGAAACATGCATATAAAAGGACTGGGCATGTTAAGACCAGGAGCTCTGGTCTCTTCTGTTAGGTCCTCCTTTCCTCAGTCCTCAAGACCCCGTGTCTTCCCTTTGACTAAAGCCCCGTAATGGTGGAGACATGGGGGTGAGAGAGTGGTAGTCATGGTGGGCAGGTGGTAATCTGGGTAACGCAGGAGCAAATCCTAGCTGATGCCCTTTTCCCTTCCTGCTCCTTAGCCAGGCTCGAATCCCACTTCCTGGGAGATCTTCCCTGAGTCCTGTTGCACACCTTGTTCTTCCTTCTCTTTGAGTGCCTGTTGACAGTGGCTATGATCTCAGCACTAGCTTAACACTGACACTAATTATTCTAATTTTTTTTTTTCTTTTGAGACGGAGTCTCACTCTGTCACCCAGGCTGGAGTGCAGTGACACAATCTCGGCTCACTGCAACCTCCGCCTCCCAGGTTCAAGCGATTCCCCTGCCTCAGCCCTCTGAGTGGCTGGAACTACAAGCGCCTACCACTACACCCAGCTAATTTTTGTACTTTTTAATAGAGACAGGGTTTTACCGTATTGGCCAGGCTGGTCTTGAACTCCTGACCTCGTGATCCACCTGCCTCGGCTTCCGGAAGTGCTGGGATTATAGGCAGGAGCCACCATGCCCGGCCTCTAATTTTTTTCATGCTTTTGGTTCTTTAACGTAAGCATCAGGAGGCAGCATGTTTCTTAACTTAAAAAAAAAATTATACATTAAAATACACTTTAAAAGATCGAAAGTGACCATATGGAAAGAATTAAAATGCATGTAATTAAATATAATGTTTTAATTGTTTTGTCTGCTGGCATATATCTAAAATTTTTATGTTTTTCTAGATAGTTATTTTCAAATATTATTTTGTGATTGTCACATTTTAAAAACAGTGACAGTAATAGTTAACATTTACTGAACATCTTTTAAATTGCAGAATGATTTTCAAGCAATATTTATGAAAATACAGTTTTTAAAAGGTAACAGCTTTATGGAGATATAATTTACATACTGTAAAATGTAACCCTTGTAAAGTATATAATTTAGGTTTTTTTTAGTATATTGACAGAGTTGTGCAGCCATTAACACTACCTAATCCAGCACGTTTTTATGTCCCTGCAAAAGAAGTCCATACCTATAGCAGTCACTCCCTGTTCTTCACCTCCCTCCTGCTCACCCCCTGGCAACCACTAATCTACTTTCATTCTCTGTTGATTTGTCTCTTACGGACATTTCTTATTAAGTGGAATAATACAATGTATGGCTTCTGTTATTTAGCCTAATGTTTTCAAGGTTTATGCATATCTTAGCATGTATCAGTACTATATTTGAATAACACTTCATTGTATGGCTATACCACTTTTTTTTTTTTTAAATGGAGGCAGGGTCTTGCAATGTTGCCCAGGCTGACCTGAAACTCCTGGGCCCAGGCTTCCTGCCTCAGCCTTCCAGCCTCCAGAGTAGCTAGGGTTATAGGCACACACCTCTGTGCCCAGAGACCATGTTTTGCTTATCCATTTCGTAAGTTCATGGACACTTTAACTGTTTCCACTTTTTGGCTATTATGAATAATGCTGCTGAGCACATTCGTGTACATTTATCTATACATATGTTTTCATTTCTCTTAGGTAGATAACTACGATTATTTGCTGAATTATTGCAAATTAAATTTTAATTTCTTTTTTTTTTTTTTTGACACAAAGTCTCACTCTGTCACCCAGACTGGAGTACAGTGGCATGACCATGGCTCACTGCAACCTCTGCCTCCTGGGTTCAAGCGATTCTCCTGCCTCAGCCTCCTGAGTAGCTGGGACTACAGGTGTGTGCCACCACGCCTGGCTAATTTTTGTAATTTTAGTAGAAGGGGATTTCACCGTGTTGGCCAGGCTGGTCTTGAACTTCTGACCTCAAGTGATCCACCCACTTTGGCCTCCCAAAGTGCTGGGATTACAGGTGTGAGCTACCGCGCCTGGCAGAAAATAATTCAGGAGTTAGAATGAATCCTTAATGATAGATTGGTTAGGCTGGGATGTGGTGAGTGGGAGAAAAGGAGTCATGGATGAACTGACTTCTAAATCTCCTGTTAGAAATGCTTGCTCCCCAGTGCTGTAAAGAAATAGCACTTGAACATAAATGTAATTTATTTAGTAAGGCCATTATTACTTCCTGCAGAAAGGGTACACTCGCCAGCAGTTTTGCCATGAGAGTACACTGAACAAAGAAGACAGGGTCATTTATAAACTGAAGCGTCTACCCTACTGCTGTGTCTGGTTTCCTTTGACTGGAACGGGACCTCACATTCTGTATTTGTCCCTATTGGCTAGTAACTTAGAACTTTTAAAAGAGGCAAAGGTAGAGGGGAACAAAGGAAGAAGTAACTTATGGAATGCTGAGAAAGGTAAAAACACTTTTAAATAAGGAAGAGGAGGCGAGGTGTGGTAGCTCATGCTTGTAATCCCCCCACTTTGGGAGGCCGAGTTGAGCAGATCACCTGAGGTTGGGAGTTTGAGACCAGCCTGACTAACATGGAGAAACCTCATCTCTACTAAGAATACAAAATTAGCTGGGCATAGTGGTACGTGCCTGTAATCCCAGCTCCTCAGGGGGCTGAGGCAGGAGAATCACTTGAACCTGGGCGGCGGAGGTTGTGGTGAGCCAAGATCATGCCATTGCACTCCAGCCTGAGCAACAAGAACGAAATTCCATCTCAAAAAAATAAATAAAATAAAATAAAATAAGATAAAATAAATAAAATAAAATGGAACAGGCTATGACCTAATGCTTGCTTGGACCACTATAAGCATGCCAGGGCAAATACTTAGGCTACATTGTGGGAGCCAAGAACATAAAGCACATTGATTTTTTTATTACGGCTAGCAGATATTTAAGAATGTTAGCACAGGTCTTCGAATAAATTTTGCTTCTAAGAGAAGTTACTATTTAGTCCTAATTAGACAGGGAGGAAAATCTTTGAAGAGGAACCTCTGCTTTACTTTTTACATCTCCCTTATTTCTTTTTTCCTTATTCACTCCTTATTTCTTCTTTTCATCTCAACTTGATGTAGTAATATTGATTTCTTTGTAGTTCCCACACACCTAACTCCTAGTCACCCATCCATCACCTTCTCCAGCCTGCCGTCTCTGATCACCATTCCCTGTACCCCCAGGTGGGGCTGAGTTCCTTTGGTTCCCACCCCCTTAACCTCCAGGACCATGTGCATTAATTATTTTAGTTTCCAAATATTTGGGGATTTTTTTAGGTATCTTCCTGTTACTGATTTCTAATTTCATTTCATTTTTTTCAGAGAGCATACTTTGTATGACTTTAATTTTGTAAAACATTTTTAGAAGTTTGTTTTGCATCCCAAAATTTTGTCACTCTAAGTGAATGTTCCATATGTACTTGAAAAGAATTTTGTATTCTGCTTTTGTTAGGTGGCATATTGCATGAATATCAATTAGGTCAAGTTTGTTGATAGTGTTATTAAGATCTGTCTTTCTACTTGTTCTGTTGATCAATGAGAGAAGTGTTGAAGTCGACAGCTATTGTGAAGGATTTGTCTGTTTCTCCTTGAAGTTCTTGCAATCTTCATGTATTTTGAGGCTCTGTATTCATGTATTTTGAGGCTTCTTCCTAAAGTCCATACACCTTTAGGAAGGATTGTTTTATCCTCTTAATTACGTAACCCCTTTATCTATATCTTTGTCTGTTAAGACGTGGAACTGAAATGGCCTGTTAATGATCTGGCCCTTCCTTCTTTACACCCTACTTTGGGCAGGGAATGTCCCATTCAGTCTCTGTAGTGCCTAGTTAAATCTCTTGAATGCAGTAGGCAGCACAGGTAATTGTGGAACTGAATGTTGAGTCAAAGCCTGTGGATTGTTTTCACCCTCTGTACTGTCCAGTATGGTAGCTACTAGACAAATGTGGAGAGTTAAATTAATTAAAACTAAGTAGGCCAGGCGTGGTGGCTCACACCTGTAGTCTCAATACTTTGGGAGGCTGAGGTGGGAAGTCACTTGAGGCAAGCAGTTCAAGACCAGCCTGAGCAACAGGGTTTTGTAAAAACCCTGTCTTCACAAAAGAATTAAAATAGTTGGGCATAGGATGGCGTGCCTGTAGTCCTACCTATTTGGGAGGCTGAGGTGGGAGGATTGCTTGAGGCCAGGAGTTTGAGGCTGTAGTCATCTATGGACTATGCCACCACACACTAACCTGGGTGACAGAATGAGAACCCATCTCTTAAAAAAAAAAAATTAAGTAAAATGAAAACTTCGGTGTCTCCAGTGGCACCAGCTATTATATGTTCATTTCAAGTGCTCTGTATTCACGTGTATTGCACCACACAAATGTAGAGCATTTGGGGCATTTCCTATCATTGCAGAAAGTTCCCCTGGACTCATTGTAGGCAGTCTGCCTCTGTTAGACCAGTGAGAATTTACCTAACATCTCTTTTTTTTCTAGCCTTGTATTTGCCCTAAATCCTGCACAGCTTGGGTAGCCCCAGCGATCTGGCTGAGTGAGGTCCTCCTTTGTGGAGACTCTGGGCCCCGTGTTATTTGTGTATGTGATGGTATCGCATTTCTGCAATAAGATTTGGGGTCATGTGTGAGATGACTTTCCATTATTTGTTGTTCTTTGTGGTAGGGTGAAGAGGCAGTCAGTTAACACATAATTAGAAAATCTGCCACAGTCCTGGTAAAATTAAGCTAAGAGTCATATATATAGGCCAGAAGGGAAGGAAGGATTAGGATTCAGAGACTTTTGGTTGAGAAATTAAATTTGATAACTCAGAGAATTTCAGTGTTATAAAAGTGTAAATGTTGATATGCAAACTGAATTGTGAGATGTTAGTATGTCCTAGTGTGTCTGGATTCTCCTATATAAAACCTCTTTCTCAGGAGTCACTGGTCAAATTATTTATCTATGGAACCCCCTGAGATTTGCTAAGAAAGTTATGCTTAGACTCCTCTCTACTCATGGATATGTTCTGTAATTCACACACTTGGGAAACGGCATGGCCATGTGATTCATACCCAATGGCAACATTCAGTAGGTGCAGTTTATATGTTTTACTAGAAATATGGCTTCTTGCTCGATTTCAGAATGTTCATAGTGCCTCTTTTGAGGTCTGTGTGTATATTTTATTTATGGAAGTTAAAAAGTATTTCAGAAATGCATATATTAATCTGTGTGGAATTTCTCTTGTCCTTGGACCAAGAAGTGGTCCAACACTTAAAACAGTGAATAACATCTTAGCCCATCCTAAAACAATCCTTCCTAAAGGTTTATGAACTGAATAACAAAGCCTCAAAATACATGAGGACTCGTAGAACTCCAAGGAGAACCAGACACATCCTTAACAATATTGTAGACTTCAACACTCTTCTTACAGTAATCAAGAGAACAAGTAGATAGAAAGAAAGTGCACTTTTCCCTGTTTCTGTAGACATCAAAATTATTTCACACACTTCTGAAAGTCTCATTCAGTAAATTACTCATGTCTCCACCTTTTGACTGTACTGTGCTTTCAAAGTGCTGTGCAAAGAATAAAAAGTTTTAAAGTGACTTTACTGTCATTTCAGATACATATTTGAACTTTTGAGTCTGAATTATCCAGGTGAAATGCATTGGATCTCTGATCCTCTGTAAACTGGGAAGATTACCTTCTTCCAGGTATGCTGATTGTCCTTAACTGCCTTAATGGCGTGAGTTGTGAATCTTCTCTGTCTCAGAAGAAACCTAACAGTGGAGATTGTTTATGGCAAGGGTCATAAATTTACATGCTCAGAAGGTTAGGACCCTCTGTAAGGTAAAGACATGAAGTGCCCCCTTCTTTATTAACACATAACTGCATTTGCTGATAATATTTATTTGCCTAGAATTCAGGCCCTTTTTGCTTTTACAGACAGCGCTGTCCTAAATGTGCTAGAGAAGTATCTTTAGTCACTTAAGCTGGTGTTTCTGTGGAGTAGGTTCCTAGGAGTGGGACTGGATTGTTGGGTTACAGTGTGTGCCATTTAGAAGACTGAACCAGATTAAACTCTCAGCATCTGTTTGTTTTTAAACCTTCCCTAGTCTGTGCTTACGTGTTTTTTTGTTTTTGTTTTTGTTTTTGTTTTTTTGAGATGGAATCTCACTCTGTCACCCAGGCTGGAATACAGTGGTGTGATCTGGGCTCCTGCAACCTCCACCTCCCTGGTTCAAGCAGTTCTCCTGCCTCAGCCTCCCGAGTAGCTTGGATTACAGGCGCATGCCACCATGCCCGGCTTATTTTTTTGTATTTTTGGTAGAGACAGGGTTTCACCATGTTGGCCAGACTGGTCTCAAACTCCTAACCTCAGGCAGTCCGCCCGCCTGGGCCTCCCAAAGTGCTGGGATTACAGGCGTGAGCCACTGCGCCTGGCCTATGTGGTTTTTAAAGTTACTTTTTCTAGAATGTACTAAGGTTTACTCAGACCTTTAGCAGGTGTTGGATAGTTACTAGGCCCAAAGTCCTCTTCTCATGAAATACACTCACTTGCGATGTGATAGGAGACTCTGAGGTTTACTTCCCAAACAGCAGGATGTCTGTTCTGAGAATTTCCTGGCCAAGTGGTAGAAAGTACCATGGAAATGGAGTCTTCATTGCTTCTTACTTAACTTGAGTTTGGACCATAGAGAAGCCATTCTTCTGTGGACCTCAGTTTACTCACCTGTACAGTGTAGGATGGACTAGATGATCTAATGGTCAGGGGATTGGCAGACTTGTTCTTAGGGTACCAATTAGTAAATGTTTTAGGTTTTGCAGGCCACCTGGCTCTGTCACAGCTGCTCAGCTCTGCCCTTGTAGGAAAGCAGCCATAGACAATAAGTAGACAAATGAGTGTGGCTGTGTTCTAATAAAACTTTATTTACAAAAACAGGCTGTGGCTGGCCATAGATTTTTCACCCCATTTTTGAGTTCTTGACATTCATTTATTCATTAGTCTGTGATTTTGATAATTAGTTTAGGAAAAAAGCTTTGACTTTCATAAATAATGCTTCTGGAAATCTAGTAAAACCTTTAAATTTTATTTTTGCTTTTTCTCTTTATCAGGAAAGTAATGTAGAAAATTCAGAAAACCCAGAACATTAATATTTTGGTTCCTCTCATTAGGTAACCATCTTTAGGTGAACATGTGTACATACATACTTTTTTTTTCTTTCTTTCTTTTGAGCAGGAGTCTCACTCTGTTACCCAGGCCACCCAGTGGCGTGATCTCGGCTCACTGCAACCTCCACCTCGCAGGTTCAAGTGATTCTCCTGCCTCAACCTCCCGAGTAGCTGGGACTACAGGTGCTCGCTGCCACGCCCAGCTAATTTTTTGTATTTTTTAGTAGAGATAGGGTTTCACCATGTTGCCCAGGCGATGTCAAACTCCTGAGCTCAGGCAATCCGCCAGCCTCAGCCTCCCAAAGTGTTGGGATTACAGGCGTGAGCCACTGCACCCGGCACATGTGTATGTACATGCTTTTTACAAAATTGGGCAAAGTATAATTTATTTGCTAAATATTTTCACCTATGCCATGAAATCTCATTTTATCTTTAATTTGTCTATAAAAATACCTGCTCTCCTAGGGGACTTCTAGTTGAAAACTCATTAATTTAAACTTAATTTTGAATTCAGCCACCTATTCTTTTTTTCTATTTGTTTCTTGTAGCTTTTGCTTTGATTGGAATAACTTTATCTAGGAATAAAGTTGTATCATTTGCAAACATGAATCATATACACATCTGATATTCTTATTATATCTCCTTCTTCTCTTCAAATTACATTGCCTCTACCGTTGATGGGAACCTGGGTAATAAAAAAAAGAAAAAGGGAAAAACATTGCATTCCCTACCACCACCTTCACCACAGTATCACGTGTTAGTTATAATGATAGGCATCTAGTGCCATCCCGGTTCAGCGGAGCTGATGCAGATATGTAATGGTTAGCTGTTGGTTTGAGGCCTTTAATATTTGAGTGTATTCGCCTGTTTCAATTGCTTTTGTAAGTTTTTTTTTTTTTTAAATCAGATATGGCTATTATATTTTGTCAAATGCCACCTTAGCATCTTTTAAGATGATCATATAGTTTTTCTCCTGCTTGCTACATATTAATTACAGTAGTGTATATTCATAGAATCATATTAGTAGATCTTATATTGATTCACCCTTACATTCTTGCAGAGAACCTCTCTTGATCACATTATTTTTTCATGTACTGTTGGACTTTTATTTATTTATTTATTTATTTATTTTTGAGATGGAGTTTCGCTCTTGTTGCCCATGGTGGAGCGCAATGGCACGATCTCAGCTCACCACAACCTCTGCCTCCTGGGTTCAAGCGATTCTTCTGACTCAGCCTCCTGAGTGGCTGGGATTACAGGCGCCTGCCACTACGCCTGGCTCACTTTTAATGTTTTTGGTAGAGACAGGGTTTCACCATGTTGGCCAGGCTGATCTTGAACTCCTGACCTCAGGTAATCCGCCGGCCTCAGCCTCCCAAAGTGCTGGGATTACAGGCGTGAGCCACCACGCCCGGCCTGTTTGACTATTAAAAAGGTATCTTAACTTTTTAATAAAATAGTTTATACATGTACAGTGCATAATGTATTTGTGATTCATCTATGTTGTTGTGTCAGTAGTTTCTTTATTGCTGAGTAGCAGTCCCTTACATTGAGTGTATCACAGTGCATTTATCTGCCCAATAGTTGAATATTTCAGTTATTTCTAGTTTTTGGGAGCTATGAATAAAGCTGCCCTAAACATTTCCATAATGTTTTTTGTATGAACACAATACTTGTTTCTCTTGAGTAAATACCTAGGAGTATGATTTCTGGGTTGTATGTTTATAAGAAACTGCCAAAACTGTTTTCCAAAGTAGCTGTACCATTTTGCATTCTTACCTGCAAATGTGTGAAGAGTTTTAGTTGCCCTGTGTCCTCCCTGGCACTTGACATCGTCAGTTTTTGTTGTTTTATTTTTAGCCACCTTAATAAGTATATGGTGGTAGCTCCTTCTGCTTTTAATTTGCTTGTCCCTAATGACTGATGGTTCTGAGTCTCTTTTTATGTGCATCTTTTTATTTGCCTTCTGTATATTATTGTTTATGGAAAAATACTTTTTTTTTTTTTTTCTTTTTCCGAGATAGAGTCTTGCTCTGTTGCCCAGGCTGGAGAACAGTGGCACAGTCACCACTCACTGCAGCCTCCACCTTCTGGGCTGAAGCCATCCTCCCACCTCTCAGCCTCCCAAGTAGCCGGGATTGCAAGTGCGCATCCACACCTGGCTAGTTTTTTTGTTTTGTTTTGTTTTGTTTTTTTTAATAGAGATGGGGTTTTGATATGTTGCCCAGACTGATTTCGAACTCCTGGGCTTAAGCGATCTGCCTGCCTTGGCCTCCAAAAGTGCTGAGATTACAGGCATGAGCTGCCATGCCTGGCCAAGATACCAGAATCTTTAAGATGTTTAATTGGGTTGCTTTCTTTATTGTTATTCTACTTTTATATATATATATATTTAGACAGAGTCTCGCTCTTTCACCCATGCTGGAGTGCAGTGGCATGATCTTGGCTTGCTGCAGCCTATCATTCCCCCCAACCCTGGGCTCAAGGTAATCCTCCCACCTCAGCCTCCCAAGTAGTTGGGACCACAGGTGCATGCCACCATGTCTGGTTAATTTTTGTATTTTTAATGGAGATGGGGTTTTGCTATGTTGCCCAGGCTGGTCTTGAACTCCTGAGCTCAAGCAATCTGCCTGCCTTGGCCTCCCAAAGTGCTGGGATTACAGGCATTAACCACCATGCCTGGCCAATTTCTTATTATTGGGTAGTAAGAGTTCTTTATATATTTTGGATATAAGTGCTTTGTTAGGCTGTGTGATGTTCATATATTTTCTCCCCATCTGTGCCTTGGGTTTCATTGTCTTAGCAGTGTCTTTTTCCCAGAGCATAAGTTTTAAATTTTAATGAAGTCTGATTTACCACATTTTTTTCTTAACATTTCGTGTTCATCTGACAACTCTGCCTGACCCAGACCTTGCCAGACTTTTTCTGTAAAAGGTCAGATAGTAAATATTTCAGGCTTGCTGTACCTGTTGCAACTCTGCCATTGTAGCAATGAAAGCAGTCAGCTGTTCCAATAAAACTTTTTGAACACTGCAGTTTGAATTTCACATAATTTTCAAATTATCAGTTATATTGTTATTCTTTTGATTATTACAAAAACAGGTAGTGGATTGGCCATGGTTTGCTGATTCCAGGCCTGACTAACCCAAGTTCACAAAGATTTTCCTCTTTCATTTTGTTGTGGTCGCTGTTGTTCCACACCTTCTTTTTTCACTGTTTCCTTAAGGTAGAGTGTACATATTTATTTATTTATTTATTTATTTATTTTTTTTTTTTTTGAGGCGGAGTCTCGCTCTGTCGCCCAGGCTGGAGTGCAGTGGCCGGATCTCAGCTCACTGCAAGCTCCGCCTCCCAGGGTTACGCCATTCTCCTGCCTCAGCCTCCCGAGTAGCTGGGACTACAGGCGCCCGCCACCTCGCCTGGCTGGTTTTTTGTATTTTTTAGTAGAGACGGGGTTTCACCGTGTTAGCCAGGATGGTCTTGATCTCCTGACCTCGTGATCCGCCCGTCTCGGCCTCCCAAAGTGCTGGGATTACAGGCTTGAGCCACCGCGCCCGGCCCGAGTGTACATATTTATAAGGGTACATGTAATATTTTGATAGATTCATACAATGTGTAATGATCAAATCAGGTTAATTAGGCTATCCATCATCTCAGATGTTTATCCTTTTTTTTGTATTGGGAGCATAACAAATGTTCTAGCTATTTTAAAATATGCACTAAGTTATTGTTGACTGTAGTCACCCTACTGTGCAAACAAAAGCTAAAACTTATTCCATCTGACTGAGTTTTTATGCCCATGAATCAACTTGTCTTCATCCCTACCTGCTTCCTAGCCCCTGGTAACCATCATTCTACTGCCTATCTCCATGACATCAACTTCTTAATCTCTCATACATGAATGAGAATATGTGATACTTGTCTATCTGTCCTTGGCCTATTTCACTTAACATAATGTCCTCCAGGTTTTATTTTCCAAACCTCAAGCTTTATAGATGAAGGTTTTCACTTTTTTTTTTTTTTTTTTTGAGACGAAGTCTTGCTCTGTCACCTAGGCTGTAGTGCAGTGGCACAATCTCGGCTCGGTGCAGCCTCCACCTCCCGGGTTCAAGCGATTCTCCTGCCTCAGCCTCCCAAGTAGCTGGGACTACAGGTGCCTACCATCATGCCTGGCTAGTTTTTGTATTTTTAGTAGAGACGGGGTTTCATCGTGTTAGCCAGTCAGTTCTTGAACCCCTGACCTCGTGATCCACCTGCCTAGCCTCCCAAAGTGCTGGGATTACAGATGTGAGCCACCACGCCCGGCCTGGATTCACTTTTTTAATGGCTGAATAATATCCTATTGTGCATATATACCTCATTTTCTTTGATTTTTCTTTCTTTATTTTTAAATAGAGACGAGGTCTCACTGTATTGCCCAGGGTGGGCTTGAACTTTTGGGCTCAAGCAATCCTCCTGCCTTGGCCTCCCAAACTGCTGGGATTCCAGGCTAAACCGCTGTGCTCCTTTATGCTTTTTTTTTTTTTTTTGAGACAAAATCTTGCTCTGTTGCCCAGGCTGGAGTGCAGTGGCACGATCTTGGCTCACTGCAACCTCCACCTACTGGGTTGAAATGATTCTTCTGCCTCAGCCTCCCGAGTAGCTGGGATTACAGGTGCCCACCACCACACCTAGCTAATTTTGGGTTTTTAGTAGAGGTGGGGTTTCACCATGTTGTCCAGGCTGGTCTGGAACTCCTGACCTCAGATGATTCACCTGCCTTGGCCTCCCAAAGTGCTGGGATTACAGGCATGAGCCACAGCTCCCAGCCCCTTTGTGCACTTTTAAAAACATATCTTAGAATTTGTGATATGTGTTTTATTTTCATTTTCATTTGGGTCACAATATTATAAAATTTCTATTATGACTTACTCTTTGACCCATGATTTGTTTTAAAACATACTGTTTAATTTTCAAACATTTAGGGATTTCCCAGACGTCTTCGTTGTTGGTTTCTAATTTAATTCCATTATGGTTAGAGAACATACTTGGTATGATGAATTAAAAAAAAAAATTAGAGGTTTGTATATGGCCTGAGACATGGTTTGTTTAGGTAAATGTTCAGTTTGTAATAGGAAAGACACTGCTGTTAGGTAAAGTGTTTCATAAATAATAATTAGGTCAAGTTGGTTGATTGTGTTAAAGTCTTCTGTATCCTTGCTGATTTCCTGTCTGCTTGTTCTAGTGATTACTGATAAAGGAGTGTTGAAGTCTACAATGGTTGTTATGGGTTTGTTCTCTTTCTCCTTGAAATTCTGTTTATGCGTCCTGTATTTTGAGGCCCTGTTATTAGATGCAGAAACATTTACAGGTTTGTCCTCTTGATTATTTGACACCTTTATCACTCTGAAATAACCTTTATTTCTGGCAGTAATCATTATATTAAAAACCATTATTTGGCCAGGCATGGTGGCTCATGCCTATAATCCCAGCACTTTGGGAGGCCAAGGCGGGTGGATCACCTGAGGTCAGGAGTTTGAGACCAGACCGGCCAACATGGTGAAACCCTATCTCTTCTAAAAATAGAAAAACAGCCTGGCATGATGGCACACGTCTGTAGTCCCAGCTACTCAGAAGGTTGAGGCAAGAGAATCACTTGAATCCAGGAGGTGGATATTGCAGTGAGCCGAGATCATACCACTGTACCCCAGCCTGGGAAGCAGAGCAAGACTCCATCTCTAAATAAATACATACATACATAAATACAGGCCGGGTGCTGTGCCTCGGGCCTGTAATCCCAGCACTTTGGGAGGCTGAGGTGGGTGAATCACCTGAGGTCAGGAGTTCGAGACTATCCTGGCTAAGATGGTGAAACACTGTCCCTACTAAAAATACAAAAATTAGCCAGGCATGGTGGTGAGCACCTGTAATGCCAACTACTTGGGAGGCTGAGGCAGGAGAATTGCTTGAAGCCGGGAGGCAGAGGTTGCAGTGAGCCGAGTTTGTGCCACTGCACTCTAGCCTGGGTAACAGAGCAAGACTCCGTCTTAGAAAAACAAAAAACAAACAAACAAAAAACCATCATTTAATACTAATATAAAATTAGTGTTTTATATTAGTAATATAATACTGTTTTTGACTAGTGTTAGAATGACATATTTTTCTCTACCCTTTTGCTTTTAATCTATATATCATGACATTCATTTACTTTTTAATTTGTAAAAATAGAGATGGGGATTTGCCATGTTGCCCAGGTTGGTCTTCAATTCCTGGGCTCAAGCCACCTGCCCACCTCAGCCTCCCAAAATGCTGGGATTATAAGCATGAGCCACCATACTTGGCCATATCATTATATTTTCAAATGGTTTCTTGTTTTTTAAATTTTTCTTTTAAATGTAATCTGACAGCGTCTTTTAATTAATGTGTTTTGGACCATTTACATTTAATATGATTGATAATGACTGGATTTAGGTTTCCTATTTTATTATTTGTTTTCTGATTATCTCTTTTTTGGGGGGTTTCTTCTGTTTCTTTTTTCTGCCTACTTTTGGATTAAATGAATATTTTTTAGTGTTATGTTTTATTAAATGGCTTTTGGTCATATCTGTGCTATGTTTTTGCTGTAGGAATTACAAAATATATACCTAACCTACCTACTTAGAGTTAGCATTTTACCTCTAAATAAAACATAAAAGTATTACAACCATTTAGGTTTCTTTATTCTAACCCCCTCCCTTATCATTGTATATATATGTGTGTGTGTGTGTATATATATCCATATACACTTTCAATGACATATAGATTTGTATCTATACTTTCAATGTATATCTACATGCATACATTGTATATGTATGTAGACATATATCTACATACATTGAAAGATATATATCTACATACATATACAATGCATGTATGATACCTCTGGCCACTACATCCTTCTTAAATTTCCTGTTGCCGCTCATGACCCAATTTCCTTGACAAGTTATTCCTCCTTCAAACATCCCTCTTACATGTGATAGTCCTCAGCATTTAGTTTCCCCAACTTTCCCCTAATTATCAGTTGACTCAATTACCACCAAAATATCAATGACTTCTAGATCCATTTTCCTACCTAGACCTCTCTTCGAAACTCCGTATTTCCAACTGCCTTTGTTGTCCCCGATAAACTCCCCATTGTAGGAAATAAAAAGGAGTTACAAAAGTTTAGGTTCAAAGCAAAATTTAAAAACTCATAAATGAGACAAAGATTTAGTGATGATAAAGGCTATGGTCCACAATGAAGATATAAAAGTAATGAACCTTTCTGTAAAACATGTATGTGATAGAACCGGTCCCCAACTTTAAGCCTTTCAGTGATTCAAGTAATTGCAGAACATCTTTAAAGTACTAAGAGAAATGTCCATCCAGAATTGTATATCCAGCAAAAATACCCTTCAACAATTAAGGCAAAAAGAAAAAGAAAAAAGACATTTCGGATGAAGAAAATCTAAGAGAATGTGTTGTCAGAAGTTCTACTCTAAAATAAATGTATAAGAAGGTCTTTAGGCCAAAGGAAAATTATACCAGTGGTAATACTAGAACTTCAGAGATAAAGAAAGAGCAGCAGAAATGGTATCTGGGAAAATTTTAAAACACAAATGGTTGTTTCTCCTCTTACTCTTTAAAATATGTATAGTGGTTGAAAGCAAAAGTGAAAACACTGGTGAGACTTTCAATGTATGTAGATATATATATGTGTATATATATACACACACACACACACGTATATCTATATACATGTAGAGGTAATAATGGTAGTTATTTTATGGAGCTGATCTGAGGATAAAATGAGATAATGCGCTTTAAAGTGCTTAGCACAATGTCTGGCAAATGGAAAGCACTGTATAGGCCAGGCATGGTGGCTCACGCCTGTAATCCCAGCACTTTGAGAGGCCTAGGCGGATGGATCACTTGAGGTCAGGAATTTGAGACCAGCCTAGCTAACATGGTGAGACCCTATCTCTACTAAAAATATAAAAATTAGCCGGGGGTGGTGGTGGGCTCCTGTAATCCCAACTACTTGGGAGTGAGGCAGGCGAGTGGTTTGAACCTGGGAGGTAGAGGTTGCAGTGAGCCAAGATTGCGCCACTGCACTCCAGCCTGGGCGACAGAGCGAAACTCGGTCTCAAAAAAAAAAGAAAGCACCTATAAAAGCCAGCTGGTGATTTTTATATTATTACTGACACAGAAGATAGGGATTGGGGGCAAAGGGAATGTACTCAAAGAACATAGCCTTGTTCATTAATAACGTTAATACTAGACTGGGACACTATTCTACATTGGAAGGTGAATCCTTGTTACATTTGACAAATAAGTTTCATCATTTTTAAAAGCTTTAAATGCGTCACAGATTATTTATTCTTGATATGCCATTCATGGTTTATAGATATGTAATAGCAGATTAAATAATTAGATTTTATTAGTTCTGGAGTACTAAATTCTGCTGGAAATGAACTTCCCCCTTCCCTATACCAAAACTGAGTGAGGCCTCTTTTTCTCAGATACCAATTAGAAATAAGGGGACAATGTTACACTTTTTCCTTCTAGAAACACACATTGTATAGAGAGTTGTCTTTTGAAGTCTAGAAGTCTGAAAACACTATAATTTTTTTTAATAATTAATACAATAAATGTATTGGTCAACTCTGAAAAATCTACAATGGTTTCTGAGATTTAATCTTGGCATGACTTTACCCCTGCATCTCTGCCCTTGGCAGGTAGTTTTGTTTATGGGTGTCATTGGTTGAACAAATATTGTTTTAGTTGCTACAATAAATAAAACATGATCTGTGCTCTAAAGGAGTCAACAAATGAGCCAGGGGGGGCATCAGTAATTGCCGGTAATATAATCGTGCTCGCGCTGTCCTGGAGGACCATACAGAGTATCAGAAGCACAGTGCCAGGAGGCACAGCAAAGGGTAGTAGAGGTGACATTTGAGCCCGGCCTTGAAAACTGTCTAGAATTTCTTAGAATTTCAGCACAGTAAGGTAATTTCTGTCTAAAATATACAGGCAAACTTTTTATTAAAAATATGAGAAATTAATTAACAGATTATGACCACGATGCAGATTTAAAACCCAAGGCATAATGAGTGCCGTTGACCAGTTCATCCAAACAGTTCAGAGAAGAGAACATCCATATAGATCCTTCTTGTGTTGCAGAATACAAAGGAGCAGAAAATTTTGCCTCAGTAACTGCCAGGTCATTCTAATTAAAGTACCTGTACATTGTAATATAATTCCTCCATTAAGGTAATAACCGATCAGGTGGTCCAGAGTCTGTGTCATTGAGTCAAGAAAGTCACTCCCTTAACCTAGACTGTGCTGGAAATTCATTGACAAATTTTGTTCTTTGCTTCTCCATTTGTCTTCAGAATTCATGCAGACCACTTGACTTCGTTAGCATTTTCTTTTGTAGGCATATATTAATGTCTTTGGTTAAGCTTCGGCTTCCATTTGCATCAATCCTGTTGTAATTATTGCCTCCTGAGGCATCGTTTTGCTTCCCTTGCATGAGTTTCCAAAACCCTACTTTCTGCTTGGTAAGGGGAGTATCCATTTTCTTTAAAGCAGTGGTTTTCAAACTTGCCCGCACATCAGAATTATTTGGGGAGAAGGATAAAAATACAGATTACTGAGCTTCACCTGGGATTCTGTAAATTTGGGTTGCATTTGAGATAACTTTGAACAATTTACCGATGATTTTTGCTTCTCCTCCACTTCAGTTTTAGGAAGGACTGTTTCAAGGCAGCTTTTCAAACTTTAATGACCATATAAATCACCTGAAGATTGTGAGAAACTGCAGATCCTAATTTAGCAGCCCTGGGTTCAGGCCTGAGATTCTGAAGTTCTCTCAGACGTGATAATATCAATCCCTTGTTGAGCAGAAAGGTTGTTTTTTTTTTTTTTTTTTTTCCCCAATATCTTCATGGCATTCAATGAGTAGCAGAGTTTGAAGGTAACTTCTGGAATTTCATCGAATGTGTATGAATTTTTACTCATCTGGATCTTAGGGGAAATAACCCATCCAGTTATAGGGAGGGAGGACCTTTAATAACGAAGCCAAATGTGTAGGTTGTCTCCCTCTCCCTAGTGTGCAGAGGTATCCCTTGCACACACTCAAAACTTCTTAGACCAAAAGCATTATAGCTCTAGTTTGCCTTAAAGGAAGTTGTATTGTCTATAGAGCATGTGGGTCATTTTCTGCCAAAAAAAATATTCAAATGTTTTCACTCTGAAGCTTTGTTCATTGTATCTGGTGGAATTCCGGTTCTCAGTGAGTAGACACCTAGCTGTGCTTCTAATGTGAAGTGTCTACTAGCCCCGTGGTCTCTATTTTGGATTTGAACTTACTTCGACCCCACACCTGATGCCTTTCCATTTAGTCATATTGTGATTCAACATTTTTGTTTCCACATTTTTTATTTCCTATGTTATTATTCCTTAGTTCCCATCTGTAAGATCATAAAGTCCTTTGACCCAAACACAGTTGATATTTCATACATATGTTAAAAACTGAGCTGTGAGACCAGACATGGTGACTCACACCTGAAATCTCAGCACTTTGGGAGACCAAGACAGAAGGATCAGTTCAAGCCAGGAGTTTGAGATGAGCCTGGGCAACAAAGTGGGACCATGTCTCTAAAAAAGAGAATTAGCTGGGCACAGGGGAGTAGTCCCTGTTACTCTGGAGGCTGAGGCAGGAAGATCACTTGAGCCCGGGAATTCCAGGCTGCAGTGAGCTCTGATAGTGTCACTGCATTCCAGCCTGGGTGCAGAGTGAGACCCTGTCTCCAAAAAAAAAAAAAAAAAAGAAAGAAAAAATCCAAGGGTATAATGAGGGAACTTCCAGGAAAATGCTCTTATTTTCTGCTTTTAGAAACCAAAATAATGTTTCATTATGGGCTGCTACCATTATATGCAGGAAGTTTTAGAATGAAAAACATTCTGAACTAATCCTTGCTAACTTTATTTCAGAAAGTGGTAAAATAGCTGTGGAGTATAGACCAGTGAAGAGATTGTAGATGTCAGATGGGAAGAAGAACTACACGGTTTAATTGAAGTATGTGGAGATAAAAACTCAAAGGTAACAGGGCCGGGCGCAGTGGCTCAAACGTAATGCCAGTGCTTTGGGAGGCCAAGGCGGGCGGATCACCTGAGGTTGGGAGCTCAAGACCAGCCTGACCAACATGGGGAAACGGTGGTGCATGCATCCCGCTACTTGGGAGGCTGAGGCAGGAGAATCGGTTGAACCTGGGAGGTGGAGGTTGTGGTGAGCCAAGATCGCTCCATTGCACTCCAGCCTGGGAAAAAAGAGCGAAACTCCCATCTCAGAAAAACAAAAAAACCCTCAAGGGTCAGATAACATATGCAATATAACCATAATTCAAAATAAGCAGCAGAATTTGGAGGATAATTTGCTTCATTCTCAGGAAAATGTGAAACTCCGAAACTGCTTTTTGAGTGCAGGGTATTTCTGGGGCTTTTCCTAAAGTCTTGACCCTTGGCTCTGACCCCTTATTTGAAGTTTGGAGACAGAACTGAGGACTGTATTACTACAGCTGTGGACACAGGAGAGGGGTTAGTCTCCCCCGGCCCCAGGAGTAAGGGATGCTGGGCTGCTTGAACACAGGCCTTTTTAGAACTCCCTTCAAACAGGATCCCAGAGATGTGGGGAGAATGTAAGTGGCCTTAAGACTGATTGTGCTACAGCTTTCGAAAACTATAATGCCTTTCAAATATGGCTTATTACTTGGATCTCAATATCTTCCATATACCTTGGGTGGACTATTTTGCTGAAGATCTTTCTGTCAATCATTTACAATCATGTGCTGCAAAATGAAGTTTTGGTCAACAATAGACCACATATATGATGGTGGTTCCATAGGAGTATAATGGAGCTATCCCTATACAGGCATACCATTTTTATCTTTTTGTTGTTGTTGTTGTTGTTGTTATTGAGATGGAGTCTCACTCTGTTGCCCAGGCTGGAGTGCGATGGTGTGATCTCAGCTCACTGTAACTTCTACCTCCTGGGTTCAAGTGATTCTCCTACCTCAGCCTCCCAAGTAGCGGGATGCATTATAGGCATGCGCCACCATACTCAGCTAATTTTTATATTTTTAGTAGAGACTGGTTTTTGCCATGTTGGCCAGGCTGGTCTCGAACTCCTGACCTCAGGTGATCCACCCACCTCCGCATCCCAAAGTGCTGGGATTACAGGCATGAGCCACTGTGCCTGGGCCCCATTTTTATCTTTTATACAGTATTTTAACTATACCTTTTCCATGTTTACATACACAAATACCTGCCATTCTGTGACAGTTGCCTTTAATATTCAGTACAGTAACATATAGTACAGGTTTGTAGCCTAGGAGTCATAGACCATACCATATAGCCTAGGTGTGCTGTAGGCTATACCACCTAGGTTTGTGTAAGTATACGCTATGATGTTAGCACAATGGTGAAATCACCTAATGACACACTTCTCAAGCTCCTCACATGGCAAGCAACGCATGACTGCATATGAAAGCTCTTAAATAGGGATTAAGTTTCTAAATTAATCTCAAAAGAAAACAGTCATTATTTACTATTTATGGAATTTTTTTAAAAAAAAGGAGCAAAAGTTTCATTTCAGTGGGAACTTATTTTGGGGCTAGAGTATTTTATTTAACTTTCACCCCAAAGTTGCAATGTGTTTTGAAGTTCTTCCCTGTAAAATAATTATTTTAACTCAATTTAAATAAAACCCATCCAGTAAACTTCAAGCTTTAAGAAGTCTAGGTTCCTGTGAAATGTGAGAGGAAGTCAGCACTGATTTCAGAAATCTGATTATAACAATAGATCCATTCCTAAATGAGGTGAATCTTGGAATCCCTTCAGTTTTATTTTATTTTATTTTATTGAGACGGAGTTTCTCTCTTATTGCCCAGGCTGAAGTGCAATGTTGCAATCTAGGCTCACTGCAACCTCTGCCTCCCAGGTTCAAGCGATTCTCCTGCTTCAGCCTCCCGAGTAGCTGGGATTACAGGCATGCACCACCACGCCCGGCTATTTAAGTAGAGACGGGATTTCAGCATGTTGATCAGGCTGGTCTGGAACTTCTGACCTCAGTGATCTGACCACCTCGGCCTCCCAAAGTTCTGGCATTATGGGTGTGAGCCACTGTGCACAGCCCCCCCTTCAATTTTAAAACCATCACTATGCACCCTGTGCCTCTGCGAGGCACTGGAATAAGATGAAGCACCTTCTTGGAGTTTACATGCTGATAATTGTGCCAGACAGTAATAGGTAAGAATGGCTGTGGGGGAAGTCAGCTGTGTTCTAATTACAGTCGCATTTCAGGATATTATTTAACATGTTGACTTTAACAGCCTAAGCCTCTTCTCCATGTGTGCACACAGGGTAGATCTCTGAAGGGTGGCGCTGTAACTTCTAGGGTAATGGCTGTGTTGAGTCAAGGCAGGATGACAGTTCAGCCTCCTCCCTGCTAGTGCAAGGGGCTCTTCACTCGGATTAAAACCTTCTCTGCCAGACTGAATTGCCCACCCCCAACACCCCTCCTACAGAAAATGTGGAGTCCTCGCTTATTCCCTGGAAGCCCCTACCTAGTAGGGTGGTGAATTCATTATCAAACATGCAACAGTTTAGCGAAAACGGCAACATTTTGGAATAAATGACTGTAATGTGCGTCGTGCCTGCCACCCTAACTGGCGCCCATTTTGCAGCTCAGTTGCTCTCCCTGAAAGGAAGAGTATGCTTGGATTTCACCTTGGAGGAGGAAGAGTTCAGGCTGCCACAACTGGACTAGCACTTCTGAAGATCCCAAGGCGAGGTCCCGTGACCCCACCCCACCACACCACAGCAGGCTGCTGGAGTCCTGGGACCACCTGGGTCTGTGGCCCAAATCCTTCCTCCCTAAGGGAAGGGAAAGGGGTGTTCCAGCCGGGTGGGGTGGGAAGGGGTGTTTGGGCGGGATTGTGACATAAGATTGCCCTGGTGACATGGAGCAGATCTGGACCCAAGCCTGATAAAGGTGGCATAAATAAAGGTGTCATAAAGACAGGGCGGGGCGCATGCTTATAAGGGGCACGAGCATCTTAGGGTTGCCAGAATGACTCCCGCTCAGTGCCCAGCACTCGCGTGTGTCATGTTCTGGCTGCGTTTCTGGGGCCCATGGCCCCTCCTCACGTGGCAACTATTGTGTCTACTAGTCAAGGAGGCTCAGCCTCTGGAGTGGGTCAAGGACCCGCTCCAGCTGACCTCTAACCCCCTGGGGCCGCCTGAGCCCCGGTCTTCCCGCTCCTCCCATCTCCCATGGGAATCTCCCCATGCGCCCACTCCCCCGGCAGACCCGGGGGACTTTGATTACCTGGGGCCCTCTGCTTCCTCGCAGATGTCAGCCCCACCCCAGGAATCGACTGAAAATTTGGTTCCATTCCTGGACACGGATTCAGCTGAAGAGCTGCCCCTGGGGCCAGAGCAGTTCTCCGCTGCACACCAGGATTTAAATGACAAGCTGACTCCGGAAGAAAGGCTCCCAGAGGTGGTCCCACTGCTGGACGGGGATCAGAACCAGACCCTAGTTCAGCTTCCTCGTCTCAAAAGTAAGGTTCCAACTGCAGATCTAGATCAGGCTGCAGGTCATCAGGCAGATGAAATACTTGTTCCGCTAGACAGTAAGATTTCAAAACCAACCACATTTATTGTTTCGCCCAAGAACCTGAAGAAAGATCTAGCTGAGCGTTGGAGCCTTGCTGAGATTGTTGGAATTCCACACCGATTATCCAAACCTCAGCGTGAGAAACAGACTTTGCAGGATGAATATTCGAGTATGGACACACTGTATCCCGGCAGCCTGCCTCCAGAACTCCGGGTGAACTCAGATGAGCCTCCAGGGCCCCCTGAGCGAGTTGGACTTTCTCAATTCCATCTAGAACCGGAAACTCAAAATCCAGAGACCCTTGAACACACCCAATCCTCTTTACTCCAGCAAGAAGCCCCAGGGCAGCTTCCACAGCTCCCTGAGGAGGAAGAACCTTCTTCAACCCAGCAGGAGGCCCCAGCTCTGCCTCCAGCATCCTCTATGGAGAGTCTAACTCTACCGAATCGTGAGGTGACAGTTCAGCCTCCAGGTGAGGATCAAGCTCATTATAACTTGCCTAGCATTACAGTTAAACCTGCAGATGTGGAGGTTCCCATGACTCCAGAGGCTGAAAACGAGACAGAATCTTCCGAAGTCCAGCAGGAGTCCCCAGGTCAGCCTCCAGAGGAGGTGGAACCTTCTGCAACCCAACAGGAGCCCCCAACTGAGCCTCCAGGTCCTCCTATGGAGCTTGAACTTTCCCCTAGTGAGCAGGAGCAGCCAGCTCAGCCTTCTGAGTCTTCTGGGGAGGTTGAATCTTCTCCAGCCCAGCAGGAGACCCCAGCTCAGCCTCCAGAAGAGATGGAGCCATCTGCAATCCAAGAGGAGGCCCCAACTGAGCTTCCAGGTCCTCCTATAGAGGCTGAACTTTCCCCCAGTGAGCAGGATCAGCCAGCTCAGCCTTCTGAGTCTTCTGGGGAGGTGGAGTCTTCTCCAGCCCTGCAGGAGGCCCCAGCTCAGCCCTCAGAACATCATGAAGTCACAGTTTCACCTCCTGGTCACCATCAAACTCAGCATTCAGATTTGCCCAGTGTCTCTGTTAAGCCTCCAGACATGCAGCTCACCATAGCAACAGAGCCTAGTGCAGAGGTGGGAACTCCTCCAGTCCTCCAGGAGGCTATAGCTCAGCTCTCAGGGCCAGGTAATGATGCAGAACGTCCCACCATCCAGCACAGGGGCCCACCTCTGCCTCCAGAGTCACTGAAAGAGGCTGGACCTTCAGCAATTCAACAGGAGACTTCAGTTCAATCTCCGGAACCTGTTAATAATGAGAACCCCTCTCCAACCCAGCAGGAGGCTGCAGCTGAGCATCCACAGACCGCTGAGGAGGGTGAGTCTTCTCTAACCCAGCAGGAGGCCCCAGCTCAGACTCCAGAGCTCCCTAATGTAGTTGTAGCTCAACCTCCAGAGCATCATGAGGTAGCAATTTCCCCTCTAAGTCATGATCAAGTTCAGCTTCCAACATTGCACCATGTCACTGTTAATCCTGTGGATCACGTGGTTACCATGACTCCAGATTTCATTAATCAGGTTGCAATGTTAACCCAACAGGGGGCCCCAGCTCAACCTGTAATGTCCCCTGAGCAGTTTCAACATTTGAAAGACCAGCAAGACATAATAACTCAGCAGCTAAATAGACCTGAAAATTATGAACTTCCTCTAGTCCATAAAGTGCCCACAACTCAGCGTCCAACTCAGCTCTCCTCAAACTTTGAAAGTTCACTGAATGATGAAGCAATAGGTTCACCTCTATATATGTCACATCTAGATGTAGATATGGGGCTTACCAGACCTACAGCAGTCACTATGCGGGTACAACCTTCTCCAGTCCAGCAGGACAATCCTTCTGTTCCCACTGAGCAGGCTGACTTTTCTCTAGCCCAGCCTGATCTCCCTTCCCCATTTCTGCATTCTCCTGAAAAGATTGAATCTCCAGTCCAGCAAGAGGCCACAGCTCAGATTCCAGATTCCCCTAAGGAGGCAGAACCTTCTCCAGTCCAGCAAGAGTTCCCAGCTGAGCCACCAAAGCCCCCTAAGGAGGTTGACCCATCTGCAACCCAGCAGGAAGCCTCAGGTCCTCCTCTGAAGTCCACTGAAGAGATCAGTCCTCCACTGCAGCGGGAGATACCAGTTCAGCCATCAGAGCCACCTGAGATGGTCGAGCTATCTCCAGTCCTACAGCAGGCCCCAACTCAACTTTTAGAGCGACCTAAAGAGGTAGAATCCTCTCCAGTACAGCAGGCAGTCCCTGCTCAGTCTTCAGACCCCCCTATGGTGATAGAACCCTCTCTGACCCAGCAGATGGTCTCATCTTTATCTCCAGAGTTCCCTCAGGAGGTGGAACCATCTCTAACTCAGCAGGAGGTTCCAGCTCAGATTCCAGAGCCCCCTATGGAGGCAGAACCTTCTCTGACCCAGCAGGAGGCCACAGTTCAGGCTCCAGAGCCCCCTAAGGAGGTAGAACCTTCAAGGCAGCAAATGATCCCAGCTCAGCTTCCAGAGCCGTCTAAGGAGGTTGCAGCTCGACCTCTAGCTCATGATGAGATGACAGGCCCAACACCAGGTCAGGATCAAGCTCAGCATTCAACATTGCCCAGTGTCACAGTTCAGTCTTTGGACCTGGGACTTACCATCATTCCAGAACCCACTATGGAGGTTGAATATTCTACACCCCTGAAGAAGACTATAGTTCCTGCAAAGCACCTTAAGGTGACACTTCCACATCCAGACCAGGTTCAGACTCAGCATTCACACCTGACTCAAGTCACAGTTCAACCTTTGGACCTAGGGTTTACCATCACTCCAGAATCCACGACAGAGGTTGAACTTTCTCCAACCGTGCAGGAGACCCCAACTCAGCCTCCTAAGAAAGTTGTACCCCAACTTCTAGTATATCAAGAGGTAACAATTCCAACACCAGGTCAGGATGAAGCTCAGCATCCAATGTCACCCAGCGTCACAGTTCAACCTTTGGACCTGAGACTTACCATCACTCCAGAACCCACTACGGAGGTTGGACAGTCTACAGCCCTGAAGAAGACTCTAGTTCCTCCAAAGCACCCTAAGGTGACACTTCCACATCCAGACCAGGTTCAGACTCAGCATTCACACCTGACTCAAGCCACAGTTCAACCTTTGGACCTGGGGCTTACCAGCACTCCAGAGCCCAGTACGGAGGTTGAACCTTCTACAGCCCTGACAACTGCAGCTCCTCCTGCAGAACACCCTGAGGTGACACTTCCACCTTCAGACAAGGGTCAGGCTCAGCATTCACACCTGACTCAAGCCACAGTTCAATCTTTGGATCTGGGGTTTATCATCACTCTGGAACCCACTAAAGAGGTTGAACTTTCTACAGCCCTGACGACTACAGCTCCTCCTCCAGAACACCCTGAGGTGACACTTCCACCTTCAGACAAGGGTCAGGCTCAGCATTCACACCTGACTCAAGTCACAGTTCAACCTCTGGCCCTGGAGCTTACTATAACTACAGAACCTACTACAGAGGTTAAACCATCTCCAACCACAGAGGAGACCTCAACTCAGCCTCCAGACCCGGGGCTTGCTGTAACTCCAGAGCCCACTACAGAGACTGGACATTCTACAGCCCTGGAGACGACTACAGCTCCTCGTCCAGACCAGGTTCAGACTCTGCATCGAAAACTGACTGAAGTCAGAGATCCACATACTGAACTAGAATCTACTCAGGACTCACTGGTGCAGCCTGAAAGTCACGCCCAAAATAAGGCTTTAACTGCATCAGAGGAACAGAAGGCCTCCACAAGCACCAACATATGTGAACTCTGTACCTGCGGAGATAAGACGCTGTCGTGTATTGATCTCAGCCCAAAGCAGAGGCTCCGCCAAGTGCCTGTGCCAGAGCCCAAAACCTACAATGGCACCTTCACCATCTTGTAAGGATCACCTTTCCCCAATTGTCCTCTGTGTCCTGCCTGACGTGGCAGCCTTTTCCTGGAGGCCTTCCTGGGCTTTCTTTGTCTCCCCAAGCCATCCTGACAACTGACTTTCTGCTTTCACCTTTGCTTGTCAGCTCTTCCTTCTCCTCATTCTCCTTCATTCTCCTTTAATGTTAGACCCATTCTCCAGTCTTTTACTTTTACTCCAGTCTTTTGCTCCTACTCGTTTTCTTATCCATTTTTATTTAGCCCCATCACATCATTGCTTAACCGCCGCTCTGCTCCCATTTTTGCTTCACCCTCTTTACAGCAACCTTTCCCCCTCCCGATCTCAGTGGTGAGGCTCTAAGTGGTTAAGAGTTGATTCCGGAGCCAGGCTTCCTGGGGTTGAACCCAGGTCTGTTTATTAGGTTGGTGACCCAGAGCAAGTTATTCCGCTCTGTGAGTCAGTTTCCTCATATTTCAACTGTGAGTTATGCTAGTTACCATTTCATAGGATTGTTGTGAAATGTAGGTGAGTGAATATATGAAACACTTCATCAGTGCCTAGCATATGTAGGAGTGTTGGCTGTTCACATGATTACTCAGTCCTTTAGTTATGTCCACAACTCATCGTTGTCCCTGACTTTCTATATGTAGCGCTCGTTTTGTGTCAAACCCAGGGCCAAATATGCTACTGTCTCCAGAACATGAAAATGATAGGAGGGAAGAAAGATAATAGGCATAAAAAGGAAGGTTTATATAATTAATTACTAAAAGATAATGCATACAATCAGTGCTAGAATTTACCAGAATCTGTGATCCTTGAGGTGTGGAGATCAGGGAAAGCTACATGGATAAGCCAAAACTTTACTTGGGTCTTAAAGAGTAGCTATAATTTGTTAAATAGAAAAAAAATGGGAGTACAGTCTAGGCAAAGGCATTGCTACAGGTATGGTTGGAATTTAGTAGATCAATCTGGCTGCAAAGAATTAGGTGAGGGAGCAGTGAAGATATGATTATGTAAAACCTTGACTATCAGCTATAGGAGTTTGAAAGTTACACAGTGAGGTATGGAAAGCCATTGAAAGTTTCCAAGCAAGAGAGATTAAATGATCAAAACATTTTTTTGCTTTATGTTCAAGTGTAGACATGCAAAGGATTATTTTAGAATCCATATGTAATGTGTCCAGAAGGAAAAGCTTAATTCAGGGAGACAGAATAGAAAAGTCTCGCAAAACGTAGGAGTAAAGTGTGAAGGGTCCAAATCAGGTCGGTTGTAATAAGAGTGGAAAGAAAAAGCCTAGGATGTTTCAACAGAGGGCAAAGCTTAGGTGCTACCTGGCATAGGGTTTCTTTCTACTTATTTATTGATAGTGATAAGCTTTTGCCCATTTTTTCTGTTGAATTATTTACCAATGTTGTGTTGATTTGTAGGAGTTTGTTCAGGCACATAAGTGCTTTTGGATAAAATACTTACATTCAAAGTAATTAACTGGCACTGTCTGTCCAAGAGATGTGATAGATAGGAAGTTAAGCTTCCAGGAGATGCCTTATCATTTGTGCCAGTGGCTCGGCATTGTTTCTTGATGAATTGTGCAAACTGGGAAGCTGATAGCTCTGGAAATGAGAAAGCAGGTATTATTTTCTGTTTCTGAATATCCCCAACAAGGTTGCCATGATTCCTTTATTTATCCTCATCATTCTTTTCCTACCTATTCAAGGATGTAAACTGTGTTTCTTCACAGAAATTTCCAAGGAAACTATATTTCGTACATTGATGGAAATGTATGGAAAGCATACAGTTGGACCGAGAAACTGTGAGTATATTCTCTCCAAATATGACAAAAAACTAACTGCATTGTAAGATCCTTCTCGGTCCAGAATTTTGAGGTCGGTACCTCTGAGAAAAGATATTTCCCGTCCATACCCCAAATCAACCTCTGTGGATTGCAATCCTTTGGTTATTTTAAAATTAAATTTGGTAGGCTCTCTAAAATAAGAGGCAATTTAAATTTATTTTTTATTATACAGATAGTACATGGTTATATTCTTTTTTTTCCTCTTTTTTTTTTCAGAGACAGGGTCTTCTTACTTTGTCCCCCAGGCTGGAGTGCAGTGGCACAATCACATCTCACTGCAGCCTTCACCTCCCAGGTGCAAGTGATCCTCCCACCTCAGCCTCCCAAGTAGCTGGGACCACAGGTGCACGCCACCACGCCCACCTAATTTTGTATTTTTTGTAGAGACAGGGTCTTCCTATGCTGCTTAGGCTAGTCTTGAGCTCCTGGGCTCAAGTGATCCTCCCACCTTGGCCTCCTTAAGTGCTTATATTATAGGCATGAGCCACCACCCCCAGCCCGTGATTCTATTTTTAATGTATAAAAATGCAATAACAGGTATAACAGAAACCCTCCTTGTGCCCTACTCCCTCATCCCTGAGGTAGTGCTACTCTGTATTTAGTATACATGCTTCCAGACTTTTCCCCATTTGCCTACATTCATATTTACATAAAGCAAAATAGATTTGCATGTGGTTTTTAAAATCTTTTTTGTTTACATAAATGGTAACATTTTGCAACTTGATTCTTTCACTTCATGGTATCACTTACATGATATCATATGATAAGTGTATCACTTACATGATATGATATTCTTTCACTTCATGATTTCTTTCCTTCCCAGTACTCAGACGGTCACCCCATTCATTTAAACTCCTGCATAATCCATAGTCTGGATGCATCGTAGTTTATTTAATAATTCCCCCATTGATGAATGTTTAGATTATGCTTAGTTTTCTTGTTACATGCATTGCTGCAATGAAATTCCTGTACATGCTTCTTTGTCAACATGGGCAAGTATTCCTGTAGAATAGGTATCTAGAAATGGAATTTTTGGGGTGAAGACTATGTAGATACAAAATTTTAATTGCCCTCAAAAATGTTGTGCCAACTTATTGTCAGCAGAATATGACAGCATTCATTTCCCCCACACCTTTCACCGCTGGGTATTCTCCAACTTTTTGTTGAAGTTATGCATGAATAAAAGGGATTCCATCCAAATTTGAATTTTTCTGATTACTCATACATTTAATTAAATATTATATGTTTATTGAACATTTGTGTTTCTTCTCTGAGTTTTCTATCCTTTGTTCATTTTCCTGTTGAATTGTTTTATCATTTTCTTTTTTTTTTTTTTTTTTTTTTTGAGACGGAGTCTCGCTCTGCCGCCCAGGCTGGAGTGCAGTGGCCCGATCTCAGCTCACTGCAAGCTCCGCCTCCTGGGTTCACGCCATTCTCCTGCCTCAGCCTCCCGAGTAGCTGGGACTACAGGCGCCCGCCATCTCGCCCGGCTAGTTTTTTGTATTTTTTAGTAGAGACGGGGTTTCACCGTGTTCGCCAGGATGGTCTTGATCTCCTGACCTCGTGATCCACCCGTCTCGGCCTCCCAAAGTGCTGGGATTACAGGCTTGAGCCACCGCGCCCGGCCTGTTTTATCATTTTCTTACTGATTTATAGAAGGAATTGGTTTAGACACATAAATGATTTTGGAAAAAATGCTTACATTCGAAGTAACATTTTTCACAACAGTTTGTGTGTGACATCATTAGTTCAACGTATATAGACAAGTCATGTATGAGTTCTAAATTAAAAATAAAACACATGCTAGGTGCGGTGGCTCACGCCTGTAATCCCAGCACCTTGGGAGGTCGAGGCAGGTGGATCGCCTAAGGTCAGCAGTTTGAGACCAGCCTGGCCAATGTGACGAAACACCGTCTCTACTAAAAATACAAAAATTACCCAGGCCTGGTGGTGGGTGCCTATAATCCCATCTACTTAGGAAGCTGAGGCAGAATTGCTTTATTTATTTTTTGAGACGGAATTTTGTTCTCGTCGCCTGGGCTGGAGTGCAATGGCGCAATCTTGGCTCACTGCATGTTCCACCTCCCGGGTTCAAGGGATTCTCCTGCGGCCGCCTCCTGGGTGGCTGGAATTACAAGTGCCCGCCTCCACGCCCAGCTAATTTTTATATTTTTAGTAGAGACAGGGTTTCACCATCTTGGCCAGGCTGGTCTCAAACTCATGACCTCAGGTGATTCACGTGCCTTGGCTTTCCAGAATGCTGGGATTACAGGCGTGAGCCACCACGCCAGACCAGAAGTACATTTTAAAAGCAAGAAAATTGGGCCGGGCGCGGTGGCTCACGCCTGTAATCCCAGCACTTTGGGAGGCCGAGACGGGCAGATCACAAGGTCAGGAGATCGAGACCATCCTGGCTAACACGGTGAAACCCCGTCTCTACTAAAAGTACAAAAAACTAGCCGGGCGAGGTGGCGGGCGCCTGTAGTCCCAGCTACTCAGGAGGCTGAGGCTGGAGAATGGCGTAAACCCAGGAGGCGGAGCTTGTAGTGAGCCGAGTTCGCGCCACTGCACCCCAGCCTGGGTGACAGAGCAAAGACTCCGTCTCAAAAAAAAAAAATAAATAAATAAATAAAAATAAAAGCAAGAAAATTATTGCAAAAGTCAGGATAGTGGTTACCTATTAGGGTTAGTGAGAGGGATATGATTGGAAAGGGGCACTCTGGGGCTTCTGGAATGCTAGCAATGATCCTTTGTAACAATGTTTACATGGGTATCTGCTTTATAATTATTAAACTGAATATTTGGCCAGGTGAGGTGGCTCATGTCTGCAATCGCAACATTTTGGGAGGCAGAGACAGGAGGATCACTTGAGCCAGGAGTTTGAGACCAGTCTGGGAACAGAGTGAGACCCTGTCTCAGAAATTAATTAAATTAAATATAAAGAACATTGATGTCCTGTGCACTTTATGCATATTGTAGTTCTCAAATTTTTTTGATGGGGAAAAAGTCTGAATAGCTTCACTTGCAGCCCCGACATGGTTCCATGTGGGGCTTTCATACTAAGGTTTAGAGAAAGAGGAGGAAATGGAGGTTCTGCTGATCTTGGTGCCATCCAGAGGTGGATTCTCAAAGGGATTTTGTGATCTAGAGAGGAGGCATGAAATATACAATTTGGTGGGAAGAGTGGGTAGCAGTGTGCTTGTGTGTATGTGCTTGCATATGTGTGTGTGTGTGTGTGTGTGTGTGTGTGTGTGTCTGTGATGGTGGAGAGAGATGGACACAAAAGGGAAAATGTAAGGAAAGGTTTGAATGAAAGCAGAGCAGATACCAGCATCTTGAAATGACCATGACCCAGCTTTCCCCCACATGCAGGACATAGTCCTGTGCGGCAAATAGTTGTACTTTGCATTTTAATCTAGAAATAACTTTTTCATTTTCCAGAATTCTCAATGAAAATTATTTGACTGAATTACATAAAGATTCATTTGAAGGCCTGCTATCCCTCCAGTATTTGTAAGTTAGTTAATCACATTTATGAGTTTTTAGTCATATTATCTGTAAAATGAATAAGGGGTTCAAATTAGATAATCTCTAAGGTTTCTTCCAGCAATAAAATTCTGCAATTCTGTAAGTTTGTATAGGGTCTCAGCCCACCTCTAGCATTAGCTACCTCCTATGCATTTTCAGTTTTTAAATTATATAGACAAAATATAGCCAGAAAAAAATTTCACATGGTAATAAGATCTGAGCAGTGACTGACACCCATATGAACCTTGTTTTATAAGGGTTTGCATACCATCTTCTTCTATTCAATCTGCAGTCAGTAGATCAAATCTAATCTAAAGTCTATTTTTTAATAACCCATTAAGTTAAGAATGATTTTTGCATTTTTAAAGGACTGAAAGAAAAAAGAAAGAGAAATATGCAAGAGACATCATATGTGGCCCACAAAGCCTAAAATATTTACTGTCTGTCCTTCACAAAAAAAGATTTGAAAAAGTTGGTTTAGTAGGATGAAAGGAATTAAAGTTAACTTCAGATTGTTGCCTAAAGGAGAAGAAAATATAGACCACCTACATTCATTGGAACATCATTAATCCAGAATTTTTTGGTAACTTAATTGGAATTAAATTAACATTTAAATATTTAAAATCAGCTGAATTATATAAATAATATTATCAAGAATATTGAGCTACCAAGAGAATAGACTGGTATTAAGGATTTCAGTTCAGGAATTGTTATATTAAAACAGATGTTTAAAATCATGGTAAAATGGTAGAGCTAGAAATGTTTACATGAAGTAAGCATATCAGAAATGCCCCTGACTCTTCACTAATTACGACATAACTATCTCCCCAGCCCTGTTACTAAGGGATACCTGCATAGTATTTCTGTCTGTTTAGAGACAAGAAGATACTATGTTCATTGCTATGAAAGCTTGATTCTTATCCTTTGTCCATAGAGGTGTGTATGTCATTAATCCTTATTAAGTTCATCAGCGATGCTCTTTTGAAAACAGATTCTTTCAAATGTAGAAGGCTTAAGGAAAGTGGGTGTAAAGACCCTCAAGTGGATGCCAAAGTGCTACAGAGACCATGAAGTAATAAAACTATGTTTCCTTTAAAATAGTCATTTTCCTTCTACTCACTCCCCTAGCCATTCATTCATTCATTCATTTATTTTTATTATTATTATTATTTTTTTTTTTTTTGAGATGGAGTCTCACTCTGTCATCCAGCCTGGAGTGCAGTGGCGCAATTCGGCTCACTGCAAGCTCCACTTTCCGGGTTCACGCTATTCTCCTGCCTCAGCTTCCCAAGTAGCTGGTACTACAGGCGCATGCCGCCTCGCCTGGCTAATTTTTTGTATTTTTAGTACACTTGGGGTTTAGTACATTTGGGTTTCACTGTGTTAGCCAGGATGGTCTCCATCTCCTGACCTTATGATCCGCCCACCTCAGCCTTCCAAAGTGCTGGGATTACAGGCGTGAGCCACCGTGCTGGCCAGCTATTCATTTATTTTACAAATATTTGAATTTACTTTATTTCCATGTGTCAGTTTTAAACATGGTGTGCAATGCAGATGAGCAAAACCTAGTCCATGCTTTCAAGGAGCTCATGCTCAGAAAAAATGGGATGAAAAATAACTACATTAAGAAGAAATGGATGTGGGCACTAGGAGGGATAAATTGTTTCTGAAGCATAGAAGAGGGGAAAATGACTTCAGTTTGGACCAAGGAAGATGTTACTAGAACAATGCCATTTGAATTGGACTTTGAAGGGCCATTGTGTAACATCGGACAGACATCTTGGGGACAATATTCTAAACTTGCAAAAGGAAAATGGGAGAAGGGCAAAGCGCAGGAAAGTGTTCGAGGAATACCATGAGTACCTGTAGAGTACAAGGAGGGAGAGTAGGAAATTGGAGCCAGATCTTCTAGGGCTTTGAATGCCCAGCTGAGGAGCCATCATGGGGAACCGTGTTAGGGCAGCAGTGCTATAGATAGATCTGCATCACAATCACTGAGTCGGCGCGTTAGAACTCAGTTCCGGATCCGCCCTCGTGGTTACTGATTCAGTTGGTCTAGAGTGGGACCAAGAATTTGCATCTTCAATAATTTCCCAGGAAATGCTGGTCTTTGCAAACCACTTGTGGAGAGTTTATCTGATGACTGTGTGCAGGATAGTTTAGGAAGGGAGAGACTAGAGATGGAGACATCAGCCAGACAGCATTATTCCATCCAGGTAAAGAGGGAGGGAGGCCGGGCGCGGTGGCTCACGCCTGTAATCCCAGCACTTTGGGAGGCCAAGGCGGGTGGATCACGAAGTCAGGAGATCGAGACCATCGTGGCTAACACAGTGAAACCCCGTCTCTACTAAAAATGCAAAAAATTAGCCGGATGTGGCGGTGGGCGCCTGTAGTCCCAGCTACTTGGGAGGCTGAGGCAGGAGAATGGCGTGAACCTGGGAGGCAGAGCTTGCAGTGAGCCGAGATCGCGCCACTGCACTCCAGCCTGGGCGACTGAGTGAGACTCCGTCTGGAAAAAAAAAAAAAAAGAGGGAGGGACAGGCCCCATCTTTGTATAACTGACAAAATTGCTTTCATGAATTATTAAAGCAATATAAAACCAAAAATGAATTTCTGTTAATATGATAGAAATTAATATGATTTGAATTAGTTCAAAGTTATGTATTAAGTAAAGGGGTAACTTCCTTTCAAATGATGTGAAAGGATGTCTTTTATTTCTTCTGATACTGAACTGGCTTAGGAAAACAGACCTAAACTAGGAAGGTGTATAAATGTGAGGCTATTCATTTTAATATTAGAAACTGTATATAGACATAAAAACTTTGAGCTTATAGTCTAGGATTTGATGAGACGACAAAAGGGCATCTAATCAAGTCTACTGCTCTCAGGAAAAATTCATTCCAAAGTCTATTAAGTTGTATATTTTATTTATTAAAACTATGAAGGTGAGACTCTAGGAGAGGTATGGGCAGGGTTAGGGGCTCTGGAAAGTTCAAATACAAGTCCAGACGTTTAGAGTTGAGATGAAAAATGTATATTCAATGTTATTCTAAACTCTTGCTATTATTCATACTAATCTACATCTAATAACTTACCAAGGCAATATTTTCCTTTTATTTTTCCTAGAGATTTATCCTGCAATAAAATACAGTCTATTGAAAGACGTACATTTGAACCACTACCATTTTTGCAGTTTATGTAAGTTACAAATATAACTTTATTACATTTGGAATTTTTATAAAACTTAATTATAAACCTCTTTACTATTCATTTTGAAATATGATTAAAATTTGACCAGTAGAAAGGTGCTAAAATTATATAGCAAATTCTTTTTGTCTCTAGCAAGGATTCTTGTGAGAATTATTACACAGATCATAGTGAATCATCAGAGAGCAGTGGTTCTCAGCTAATGTGATTTTGTACTCAGGTGACATTTGGTAATGTCCAGAGACAGTTTTGGTTGACAAAACCGTGGGTGTGCTCCTGGCATCTGGTGGGCAGAGGTCAGAGATGCTGCTAAACATTCTCCAAAGTATAAGACTAAACATCCTCCAAAGTATAACACAGACCCCCATGGGAAAGTTATAGAGTCCAAAATGTTGATGGTACTGAAGTTGTGAAATCCTGTTCTAGAGAACTAAAGATCACTTCACACAGGTATTTACTGAGCATTCACTGTTTTGTAGCTAATGTACCACATGTGCAATGCTAAAGTATAAATCATAAGCCAGTATCTTCCACAGTGAGATTTCCTTAGTGCATACAGGAAGGATTGAGGTTATGTTCCATCCTATGTAAATTAGAATCACAGCAAATGATAAATGTTCTGAAATAATTTTTTTTCCCTTTGGCTTATGCCTTTTTTTGTAGAAATCTGGGTTGCAATTTACTCACAGAACTGAGCTTTGGAACATTTCAGGCCTGGCACGGAATGCAGTTTTTACACAAGTTGTAAGTGAAATAGAAGATGAATACAAGTAACCAACTATATTGTATAAAAACTCATACAATTATTGGTTAGCTGGGTATAAGCCCATTATGAACTCTGAAAAGTGTGTCTTAAGATCCATTTGTTTTTCTCAAATGGGGAAACTAAGGTACAAAGAGGCCTAGAGACTTACATAGTTTATATATGACTTGCTCTGCTTCTCCTAGTTCTGACCTATGGCATGGTCAAGAAAAGGCATCAAAGAAGTGACCTTCAAATTAGCCTTGTTGCTGGGCGGGGTGGCTCAGGCCTGTAATCCCAGAGCTTTGGGAGCCGAGGCGGGCGGATCACCTGAGGTCAGGAATTCAACACCAGCCTGGCCAACATAGTGAATCCCCATCCCTACTAAAAATACAAAAAAATTAGCTGGGCATAGTGGTGCAGTTTTTTGCTCTCTGGAGGGCTTTGTGTAAGTTTCCTTCCTTGCAGCTAAATGTTGCAGACATTTAAGCAGTTAGAAACTCTGCATATGAGCAGGAATCAAAGTTAAATCCAAAGTGTAGGGCCAGGTGTGGTGGCTTATGCCCTTCACCAGAGAACAGGCTCATTAGGTCCCTCCACCAAGAGTATTTAGGTAGCATCAATACAAATGGCTTAAACTCACCACCTTTACTAAGCACTTTATATACTGTGAGGCCCTCATAAGAATCTGGTGGCCGGGAGCGGTGACTGATACCTGTAATTCCACCACTTCTGAAGGCTGAGGTGGGTGGATCACTTGAAGTCAAGAGTTCAAGACCAGCCTGACCATCATGGCGAAACCCCGTCTCTACTAAAAATACAAAAATTAGCTGGGCATGGTGGCGGCCACATGTAATCCCAGTACTCAGGAGACTGAGGCAGGAGAATCACTTGAACCCAGGAGGTGGAGGTTGCAGTGAGCCAAGGTCATGCCATTGCACTTAAGCCTGGGTGACAGAGCAAGACTCTGGCAGAGATGGGATTTTACCATGTTGGTCAGGCTGGTCTGGAACTCCTGACCTCAGATGATCTGCCCACCTCGGCCTCCCAAAGTGCTGGGATTACAGGCATGAGCCACCAGGCCCAGACAATAAATGGAAACTTTAACTCAAAAGAAGGAAGGAAGGGAGGACGGGAGGAAGGGAGGGAGGAAGGGGCGGAGGGAGGGAGGGGCGGAGGGAGGGAAGGGAAGGAGGGAGGGAAATGAAGAAAGAGAAAGACAGAAAAAGAGAGAAAGAAAGAAAGAAAGAAAAGAAAAGTTTTTAAAACCGTAAGGTTAAAGTAAACTCTTTTTCTTCATACAGATTAAGCACATGAGTTCAAATTACAGATTTGCTTCTTAATAGCTTAGTGACCTAGGACAAGTTGTGTAACCTCTCTGTGCCTCAGTTTCCTCATTTATAAAATAGGGCAATAATAATATCTACCACCTAAGATTATTGTGAGGATGAAATGTGAAATGCTGATCACAAGTACGTAGCAGCCTAATAGATACTCACTGTAATAATTACTATTTTTATAATTTCTGCAAAAGTACAGTGATGATTCTTGGGTTAACCTAAAGGGTGATTTTCTTTTATTTCTTCCTGTTTATTTTCTTTTTCTTGCTCACTTTAAAGAATTAAAAAGAAAATAGATTCCCGCATTTTGCAATAAAAATTCATATCAAAATGAATTTATTCATTTTATTGACATGTAAACAAAATGTCATTTGTTTATTCAATAAACATTTATTAAATCCGTAGTAAATTTCAGACATCATGCCAGGCACAGGGATGACAATGACAATAAGACGCGGTCTCTGCCCACAAGGAGCTGATAGTCCAGGAGACTGACAAGTAGACAGGTGATTACATGCAATGTAACAAAGGCTGTGATGTCATACAAGAAGACAAGTGGGAGTATGTGATGGGAGTATGGTTTTGACCCGTTCCTTCTCTTAGATTTATCCCTTTTTCTTTGGCTATAAAGCAAAAGAATTGGTCCTATTTTTTTTCCTTAACTGTGCAAATTAAACCATAAATTCGAAAAACTTTATAAAGATAAAAGGCAAGCAGTCAGGTACAGTGGCTCATGCCTGTAATCCTAACACATTGGTAGGCCGAGGAGGGTGGATCACCTGAGGTTAGGAGTTCAAGACCATTCTGTCCAACATGATGAAACCCCGTCTTTACTAAAAATACAAAAATTAGCTGAGTGTGGTGGCGGGCACCTGTAATCCCAGCTACTCAGGAGGCTGAGGCAGGAGAATTGCTTGAACCCAGGAGGTGGAGGTTGCAGTGAGCCGAGATGGAGCCATTGCTGTCCAGCCTGGGCTACAGAGCAATACTCCATCTCAAAAAAAAAAAACAAAAAAAAAACAAGAAAAAAAAATAAAGAGCAAGTTGAATTATGGACGAGCAACTTGAATTATGGAGGACTCTAGAAATAGTATTTCCTACAGAGTCAGGGCTTCCTACCGACATAGTCACTTCTAGGGTTTTTGACCTGAAAAGTTCTGTGGCATATTTTTTCTTTGCTATCCACTTTTTGTGTGTGTGTGTGTGTTTTTTTTTTTTTTTCTATTTCTTCACCTCTTTCTCTCCTCTACTTTATCTTCTAGAGACTTAGGTAGTTCCCAAAGGAATAGTGCTTTACGAAGTCTAATGGTGATTTATTAGGTAAAAACAGAATTTTTTTTTTTTTTTTTTACCTATAAGTTCCATACCAAAATATGAATGTAAACTTTTTATGCAGTTTCACACATTGAAAATGCAGGCAATTTTAATTTCATTGCATTTTTCAGAATTCTCAATCGCAATCCTCTGACAGCTGTTGAAGATCCATATCTCTTTGAACTGCCGGCATTAAAATATTTGTAAGTACTATAGTACTCTCGAGTCATGAGATGATTTATGCTTTTTAAATTTGTCATCAGAGATTAAGTATTTGCATTTAGGCTAAAATGTCGTAATTTAAATTTTAACTGAGTTATTGAAAAAAGTTATTGGCAAAGAAAAGGATTAAGAAAGGATGTGTAATGGTCAAGACAGCCAGCAGGGAAAGAGAACAGTGTTGAAGAGCCCGTATAGATTTGGAACATGTAGACACATGGAGGAATATTACTTAACCAAGAAAGCAAAGAGGAATAGGTGTTCGTTATTCTAAAAATGAAAAGAGTAAATAAAATAAGATGGTGAATGCAATATGAAAATGAGAAGATAATGGTAAAAAAAAAAAAAGGTGTAAGTTCTACTCTTGAATATCATTAATTTGATAACGCAAATCAACTTAAATTTCTTTAATAAGAGCTCCCTGGAATTCAACAGCAAAGAAACTCTTGAGGTGGCTTGTTTTATAGAGAAGCCAAAATTGAAGTAATCACATGTCCTTGAAATACCTTTTTAAGTACAGAATTTTTTATTGGAGTTCATATCATGAATGTTTCGGCTTTCTTCTTCAGAGACATGGGAACAACGCAAGTTCCACTTGCAACACTTAAGAACATTCTCACGATGACTGTTGAATTGGAAAAACTGTAAGTTATTTTTTTCTTAAATTTATATTTACTTAGTTGGTTTTTTAGGTTTGTTTTATTTTCTTAAGTCAGGTTTGTTGAGATATAATTTTCACATAATATTCACCCTTTATAAGTGTGTAGTGTATATACATTTGAAAATGTATAGTTACATAAGCACCACCACGTTCCCAGTACAAAGCATTTCTGTCACCTCAAAAAGGCCCCTCCTGTCCCTTTGTAGGCAATCCCCTCCTCCCACCATCAGCCCCCGGTAACTACTAATCTGATTTCTGTTCCTATACTTTTGCCTTTTTCAGAATGTCTTATAAATGAAATCAGGTAGCATGTAGCCTCTTGGGTTTGACTTCTTAAGATTAACCTTGAGAATTTATTCCAGTTACAGAGATTGTTTATATTTCTCTGAAACTGCCCCCAATAAGCCATAACAACAAATTAATCAATTGTCTTGGTTATCTCTTTTGCCCAAATTTACATTTTGAAAAAAATTCAAACATGCCAGAAAGATGAAAGAATAGTACAGAATCCAATTGAAGATCAGGCAGTGCATGTCATGTCTTCGTTTCCTTTCATCTAAAACATTCCTCTACTTTTTTTGATCTTTCATGACATTGGCATTTTTTGAGTCAAAGATAGTTGTCTTGTAAATTGTCCCACAATCTGGATTTGTCTGTTTTTGCATGAGATTCAAGTTAAGCATTTTTGGGAAGAATACTGCATAGGTGATGTATCCTTCCTGCCTCGTGACCGCAGGTGGCTCATAATGCTAAGTCTGATCACTTGTTTAAGATGATCTTCCAGATCTCTCCATTGTAGTTATTTTGCTGGGTGTGGTGGCTCACACTTGTAATCCCAGCACTTTGGAAGGCCGAGACAGGCAGATCACTTGAGTCCAGTTTTAGACCAGCCTGAACAACAAGGTGAAACCCTGTCTCTACTAAAAATAAAAAAAATGAATAAAAATAAAAATTAAAAATTAATTAGCTGGGGTGGTGGTGCAAGCCTATAGTGCCATCTGCTTGGGGGGCTGAATTTGGAGGGTCAGTTGAGTCCAGGGGGGTCAAGGCTGCAGTGAGCTATGATTTTGCCACTGTACTTCAGCCTAGGTGACAGAATGAGACCTTGTCTCATAAAAAAATAAAAAATAATTTTTCCCTTTGGTAATTAATAAAAAATGTGTGGGGTGGTACTTTGAGATCAGTGAAGATCCTGTTCTCAGATGTCTTTTCACCCAAATGTGCATCAGTGATAATCCTTGTCTGAATCACTTTTAAAAATTCTGTCATTCCTTCTACATTTATTAGCTAGCATTATTTCATTAAAGAACAACTCCTCCTCATTTTTAATATCAGTCTTCATGGATTTTTTATATATTATGTTGTAACTTATTGTTGTTACTCTTTTGAATCCTCAAATTGTGCAGATTTGGCCAATGCTATCTCCATTATTTTTTTAACCCCATAATCCAGGTTAAACTGAGCTATTTTTAATGCCCAGAGTAATTTATAATATTTCTCACTCCCAACAGGAATTGAGAAAGGGCCTCCAGAAGTTGGGGGCTTATTCAGACTCTTCTTAGAAGTCTACCTTCTTCCTGTGTACGTTCAGCCCAAAGTGAGACTTTGGAGTTGGGAAGAAATACTTCCGAATTAAACTACTGATCAGTGTCACCCAATTCTAATCCCAACCACCTTTATTCTAGGCATACCATACTCACTGCCATGCTTACCCTTTGGTTGGGCACCTCTGTCCTCCTTCCTATTGGCCTTCTAGTTCCTACCCAACTGTTCAGTCCACAGGCCTCAATAACACCTTTTTGCCCAGCCCTGTGGTAGTGTTGGCCTGCCTCCTTTACCTTCTCAAGTAACTGCTTTACCACTAATTTATTGTTTTGTGTTTTCATCTGTAGGATCTTACCTAGCCATATGGCCTGCTGCCTCTGCCAATTTAAAAACAGCATTGAGGCTGTGTGCAAGACAGTCAAGCTGCATTGCAACAGTGCATGTCTGACAAACACCATACATTGTCGTGAGTCCAAATTGCCTGGTGATCGTTATATTATTTTAAGTATTTGTTTTTAAATTTTTTATTTTTAATTGATGATAAAAATTTAAGCTAATGATATAATTGATTTACTCATTCAGATTTAAAGTCCCTCAACTTGTGAACTCCTCCCTTGCTGGGAGTTAGGTTCTCAGTTATTATTACAAAATTTAATAATGGAACTGTTCCCTATACATAAAGGACCAAAAGAAAGGAATGGGAACACTAGGGAATAACATTAACATCCACACACTGTGTACTGTGCTCTCTGCTTGGTGCTTTGCCCCTAGTGATAATTTCTTCATATAGTGCAATGTACTGTGTAAGCTGGTTTTATATGCATGAGGTCTCAGGTACTCTCTGCATTTTAGGACAGATGTAGATCTGGTTTTGTTTTTGTTTATGCAATTTTATAAGAGTACAGGTGATGCTGTTTTATTTGAAGCCGGAGAGCTTCTGGTTCCATAACCAGAAATTGCTACCTGGCTCTTCTAATGAAATGGAGGGCTTTTCCATGCTTAGACCATCGAACGCTGAACTTGCTCTGAATCTCAAACCTTTTCATTCACAGAACAAATACGTAAGTGCTTCAAGAGTTTTTCTGTAGATTAGGTTTATTAGCACCAACTTCATGACTTCTAAAATGTGACTGCTTTCATGTACAGATAGCTTGAAAACTGGTATCTACCAGTAATATGGGGTGGATAATTAATAATGCTTGGCTACTTATATAAAGACAGTGTTGCTTATTTTTCAGAATTTTTTTTTAAACCAATTAAACTATTCCCTTCTCCCCAGGAGGTGGGCAGAAAAGCATTGGTAATCTCCTTTTACAGATGAGGAAAAACAAGATCAGAGGTGCTAAGTGCTGTACCTTGTGCCAGGTCTTCTGTCCCAATTCTGGGTTCTCCCCAAGCCCGTGTTTCTCCTTTCTCACAATCTTTACTTCTTCCTCTGACCCTCAGCACCACCCAAAATACTTTTAATTCTGGAAAAGAAAGCCAGCTGCACACTGGCACACTTGACCTTCATGCATTCAGAAGCTTTGGATGGTTCCCCATCCAGAATATTAGAGATGAAATGAAAGCAAAGTAGGCATCTGACAAAAGTTGCTTTTTCCCTTCTGCATTTTGGGACCTCAAGTAATGTTTATCCAGAAACTGCTGTCATACCATAGATTCATTGTGTATTTAACAACATAGGCATACCATCTGGCAAATTAAAAATCTCTTAACCTACACCCTGGATCCCTGCCCAAATTTAAGAAAAGAATTAGGGTGGACACGGTGTTTTTTCCATGTCGTGTCTTCTGTGATGGGGCTACGGCATGTGGGAGCAGAGAATGGGGTGGGTGGGTGGAGCGTGTGCCAGATGAGAATCTATCAGCAATAGGAGGGGCTCTCCAAGTTAGCATCTCCACCCTGCTCCTCTCAGAGGACTGCCTTCCATTGCATTCAGCTGTGATGGTAGCAAGAACACGGGTACGCTGAGGACAAGGAGAGAGGGAGCCTTGTGCTCTCTCTCTGCATCTGAGGCAGGACAGCACAGGGTACGGAGCAGTCTGCAGAGAAGCCAGCTCATCAGGGAAGCACTTATCTTCCACCTTGGGCTTTGACTGAGCACAGGGCAACTGGCCCCTGGGGATCAACGGAATAATCCTAAGCAGAGTTACTCTATGTCACACTATGGAATGTTCCAAGTAGGTGGCCATGTTTTCAAAAGACGTCTTTTCTCCTTTTGTTGTTGCCGTTTCATAGGTTTAGGATTGGGTGTGTGTTTCTCCTCTCTGAATGGCACTCGAATGTTTGCTGACTCCTACTCTGTGTGACTGGGGTGTACAGCTGTGGACTGATGCATGCTGTCCCATCATCTTTCATGATCAAAGCAGTCTCTTCTTTTTTCACAGCTGAAGAAGCATCTGTAGGGAATCCAGAAGGAGCGTTCATGAAGGTGTTACAAGCCCGGAAGAAGCACACGAGCACTGAGCTGACTATTGAGCCGGAGGTGCCCTCAGACAGCAGTGGCATCAACTTCTCCGGCTTTGGGAGTGAGCAGCTAGACACCAATGACGAGAATGAAGTTATCAGTGCACTAAGTTATATCTTGCCTTATTTCTCAGCAGGAAATCTAGATGCGGAATCAATATTGTTACCGTTCACTAAACTGCTTTTTGCAAATGTGCAAGATCGCGATAGGCCCCTGAGTATTTTGAAAAACAATACAAACAGCCCTTCTCTTCAACCTGCATCCAACAACTCAACTTATGAAAATAAATTGAGAAAGCTATATTTGCTAGAAAAGATACTAGATGGGGAAAAACAAGAAAAAATCAATGAAGTTAAAAGGAAGAAAAACTGCCGTTTATACAGTCCAGCCTCTAGGGTAACAAATTTAAACGCCAGTTATTTGAAGAAAAGAAATTAGAAACTGGCCCAACCAGGAAAACAGCCTGGCAAAGATTCAAAGTGTAGGCAACAACCTGCAGAGAGTGAACAGAGTCCCCACCGGCCCAAGGAGCATCCAGAAAAGGCACCCCAAAGAGGTGTGGAAAGCAGAGCACCAGGAGGGAAGAGGGTGCGCAGGCATTTGTGGAGAGCGCTGCCCAAGAAAAAAGGCTCGGGAGCCCGGTCTCAAGGGAGCTGGAACAGCCTCACACAGAGCAGGGGCCCGAGAAGTTAGTGGGAAACACCGTCTACACCAAGCCTTCGTTCACCCAAGAGCGTAACGCAGCAGTGTCTTCTGTGCTGAAACCCTTCTCCATGGGTGAGCCTTCTGCCTCCACCCCTGCAAAAGCCCTACCTGAGGTCAGAGACAGATCGAAAGACTTAACCCACGCCATTTTCATTTTAGAAAATGCAAAGGCTAGAGTTAAAACAATGAAGGCTGGTAAACCTTCCAGAAAAAAATACCGCTTTCATAAAACTGGCTCCCGTGTGGCCCACAGAACACCCAAGGCCAAAATGATTAGGAAGTTGAGAAAGGAAGGTTATCTCGATAGACTGATGCTCGCAAACAGGCCGCTGTTCTCTGCAGCGAAGAGCCTCATAAATTCACAAGGGGCTTTTTCATCCTTAGGAGACCTGAGTCTTCAACAAAACCCTTTTCTGGAAGGATTTGCTCCTTCAGAACGTTTTACAGAAAACACTAATGTAAAAGACACAGCTGCAAGAAATGCCTTTGAAGAAAACGTTTCTATGGAAAACACTACTATGCCAGAAGGTACCATCTCTGAAAACACAACCTACAATCCTCCTCCTGAGGCAGATTCCGCTGGGACTGCGTTCAACTTAGGGCCAACTGGTAAACAAACTGAGACAAAATGGGAATACAACAACGTGGGCACTGACCTGTCCCCCGAGCCCAAAAGCTTCAATTACCCGTTGCTCTCATCCCCAGGTGATCAGTTTGAAATTCAGCTAACCGAGCAGCTACGGTCCCTCATCCCCAGCGAGGATGTGAGAAGGTTCATTTCTCATGTTATCCGGACCTTGAAGACGGACTGCTCTGACACCCATGTGCAACTGACCTGTGCCAAGCTCATCTCCAGGACAGGCCTCCTGATGAAGCTTCTCAGTGAGCAGCAGGAAGTAAAGGCGTCCAAGGCAGAATGGGATACGGAACACTGGAAAACTGAGAACTATATTAATGAGAGCATGGAAGCCCAGAGTGAACAGAAAGAGCAGAAGTTGAGTGAGGTAAGGACCACACAGAAACATGAGACCCAGATTTCCCATCATCTAGCATATGCCAGGAAAGTGCCCACACAGGAGAACCCGGGACGCCCAGGCCATAGCTTGTCTTGGTCATGTAACTTTGGCCATGACAGTGATCTCCCACTTGACTTATTTGGAGAGTGAAATAGATTAGTGCACAAGATGAACTGTAGGCCGGGGGTGGTAGCTCACATCTGTAATCCCAGCACTTTGGGAGGCCAAGGTGGGTGGATCACTTGAGGTCAGGAGTTTCAGACCAGCTTGGCCAACATAATGAAACCCTGTTGCCATAAAAAATACAAAAATTAGCTGGGTATGGTGATACATGCCTGTCCCAGCTACTTGGGAGGCTAAGGTCGGAGGATCACCTCAGCCTAGGGAGGTCAAGTCTGTAGTAAACTGTGATCACAACAGTGTACTCTAACCTGGGTGACAGTGAGATCTTGTCTTTATTTTGTTGAGACAAAAATAAATAAGAACCTGTAAGCTACTCACCTGGAATACTGGGGTTTTGAAAAGTTAGTTTTCATTCTGGTTTTTTTTTTTTAATTAATCTTTCCTTTTTTTTTCAGCTCACAAAAGAAGTTCCAGGATATGGCTATAACAACAAACTCATCTTGGCAATATGTGTGACTGTAACACTGATTATTTTGATTACAATTTTCTGCCTCATTGAGGTAAGGACAAAAATTAATTCAGGTTTTCAGAATGCAGTCCTGTCTTTGTGTGGATTCAGAGCCCACAAACGCAAAACCAAAGCCGCTTTCCCACCTGCTGCTACTTGACATTCTTCTTCAGTCGTTTAAGGTTGAGATATGCTTTGTTCTTTTACTGTAGTGTATATTCTAGGGTTTTTAAAGGATCCTCACTTCCAGGAGAGCTCTGTGAATTGAAAACAAGTGAATCCCGCTAGATTATTTTAAGAAGTTAAGTTGATATAATAGCAAAATTTCTCCCTCCCAAAATGATGTCAACAACTAGATGTACTCACCAAGTCACCCTTACTCTGCCACTCATTTATTTCCTTGTTGCTGAAATGATGAGAGACGTATAATCTCCACCTCACGGAGTTGTCATCACCCTGGAGAGGAAGGAGACAGCCAAAAGAGAGAAGTATTGTCTTGTAGACTTATTAGGTTCACACAGTATCATCCTTCTCCAGTGTGTAAGGCGTTGTCTAAATAGGTCCAGTTAAAGCGCTACAGGGTAGCCATCTTTTAAAAAAATTGTTGGCCACATTTTTAAGTTCTCAGGGGAGGGGGAATGTCTCATACTCCAGCCCTCCTGAGCCTAGGCCCTCTGTGAGATGTGTCACCATTTCTTGGAGACCATGTGAGACATTCCCCCTCGGATCAGAGATGCTCAACCTGCATCAACATATCTAAAGCCTACATCTGGCTACTCTGGGGCGAGTCCTGTTCACAGTGCCCATTCCTGGAGCTTGCCTCTGTTTGCCTTTTGTTCGATTACATGATGTATTACTTTTCCCAACAGGCCAGTGCTAGCATTTTGGAAGTGATTTAATAAGCTGGCACCGTTGACGCTATGCTACCAGTCCAACCTTATTTGCCTCATTTACCATTTCCATTATTGTGGCAGCCCTCCATTCCAGCCAGAGCAGCCCCTCACCATACCCCAGTCACACCATCCGCATTTCTGCTTTTGTCTGTGCATCTGTCCATCTAAAATGGCCTTATTTCACTCTGCCTGTGGGAGTCCCATGAATCTCTCCAAAGCCAACTCAAGTTCATCTTCATGCTTGAAACCTTCCCTGACTATTCCGGCCCTCCTGAGCCTAATCCCTTTGTGAGATTTGTCACCATTTCTTGGACACCATATGAGAGGCTGAAGTGGGAGGATTGCTTGAGTCCGGAAGGTCGAGGATGCAGTGAGCTCTGGTCATACCACTGCACTCTAGCCTGGGCAACAGAGCGAGACCCTGTCTCAAAAACAGCCACCACCAAAAACTATCTTGGGATTTTAATAGGATTACTTTAAATTTGTAGATTAATTTGAGAATTGATATCTGTACAACATTCTAGGAATGAGCTATCTCATGTCATGTGTTCATTTCTTGTTAATGTCTTTCAAAAGAGTTTTAGGGTTTCCGTCATGTAGATCTTACACATCTTTTGTTAGATAAAAGATCTTTGTATTTCTGTTCCTAAATACTTCATACATTTGCATTGCCATTGTAAATGGGATCTTTCTTCCATTTTCTAATTGGTGGTACATCTGAAAATATTTGAGATTTGTGTGCTGCTCTCTTGATTTTGTTTCTAGCCACCGTACTGAATTCTCATATTACTTCCACTAAAATCTTAGTTGATTCTCTTAGGCTTCTTTGGCTGTCTAACATTTATCATTTCATATGCAAATAATGATAGTTTTGTCTCTTCCTTTTCAATACTTATATTCTTTCCTTTCCGTTTTCCTTTCCTTTCTTTTTTTTTTCTTTCTCAGGGCCTTGTTGTCACCCAGGCTGGAGAGCAATGGTGTGATCTAGCTAACTGTAACCTCAAACTCCTGGGCTTAAGGGATCCTCCTGCCTCAGCTTCCAGAGTTGCTGGGACTACAGGCAGGCAGCTAATTTTTTAAAAAAATTGTTTTTAATGTTGCCCCAGGCTGGTTTTCCAGCCACTTTAGAGGAAGGACTCGGGTTTCCTTTTTTTTTCTCCTACTTTTAAGAGTTTTTTTTTATGAGGAATTGTCCGTTGAATGTTAGCTAAAACAGTCAATAGAATGTATTAAGTGCCAGCTACACGCAAGACCCTAAGTTAGATACAATCAGCCCTCTTCATCAGCAGGTCCACATCTTCAGATTCAGCTGGGTGAGGCTGAATACTTGAAAAAAGAAACGAAAATACAAATAGAAAGTATAACAACTCTCACCATTGTACAATATCGATACATTTTATTAGTGATGACTTAAAGTACATGGGACCAGGCACGGCGATTCACACTTGTAATCCCAACACTTTGGGAGCCCAACCTGGGCAGCATAGTGAGACCTTGTCTTTACTAAAAATAAAAATAAAAATAAAAAATTGGCCAGGTGTGGTGGTATGCACCTGTAGTCCCAGCTACTCAAGAGGCTGAGGTGGGCAGATCACTGGAGCCCAGGAGGTTGAGGCTGCAGTGAGCTTGATTGTGATACTGCACTCCAGCCTGAGCGACAGAGGGTGATCCTATCTCTAAGTAAGTGAATAAAGGATTTGGGGGGATGTGTGTTAGTTATATGCAAATACTGCATCATTATATACAAGGGATTGAGCATCCACAGATTCTGGTATGGTGTGGGGGCGGTATCCTAGAACCAGTCCCCCGCAAGATAGCAAGGATGACTGAACTGTGGAAGAATCAAAGCTCTGTTGAACAGCATACAATTCCTGTCTTCAAAAAAGTTATCTCATCAGGTAGATGAGACTTATAATGAATAAAAGGAATGAATACAGATTTGGAGATAGTGGTTGTTGTGATGGATAATCTTAATTGTGTTTTCTTCCAAAACAGATTCATTCGAAGAAGAGAAGGGCATCAAAGGAAGATAACTTGAGCCCAAGCTAAGTCGTCTGGATGGCCTGGAGCCATGTTTGAAAAATTTTATTGTTAAGTATTGTTTTTTACTGATTAAATCAATGATAACATTCTTTACTTTGTGGTTGTGTTACTCAAAACAAGGATTTTTAACAATGATAAAAATAAAGCTTGTTAGATCATTTTTAATGTAATAAATTGCTTCCTGAAGATTTGATTAAAGAGAAAACTAGGCCAATCTAAGCAGAGTCCAAATGAAGTAGAAGGTCCATAGAGAATAGGGGAAAAAAGGAAGTTGTGGAACCACAGATACAGTAAAAGGAAAAAATTGGCCGGGTGCAATGGCTCACACCTATAATCCCAGCACGTTGGGAGGCTGAGGTGGGTGGATCGCTGGAGCCCAGGAGTTAGGGCAACATGACAAAACTCCCATCTCTACAAAAAAAAAAAAAAAAAAAGGGCAACATGACAAAACCATCATCTCTACAAAAAATACACAAACAAAAAACATTAGTCAGGCATGGTGGTGTGCACCTGTAGTCCTAGCTACTTGGTAGGCTGAGTTGGGAGTATCGCTTGAACTTGGGAGGTGGAGGTTGCAGTGAGCTGAGATTGAGCTGTTGCACCCCAACCTGGGTGACAGGGTGAAAGAGTGAGACCCTGTCTTTAAAAAAAAAGAAGAAGAAAGAAAATAAAAGAAATTTACTTAATTAATCTATTTTTGTGACAAGGTCTGTTTCTGTCTCCCAAGCTGGAGGACAATGGCAGAATCACAGCTCACTGCAGCCTCAAACTCCTCGGCTCAAGGCATTCTCCTGCCTTAAAGGCCTCCCAAAGTGTTGGGATTACAGGAATAAGCCACTGGGAGGCTAGATTTTTTTTGAAACAAAGTTTGGCTCTGTCACCCAGGTTGGAGTGCAGTGGTACCATATCCGCTCGCTGCAAACTCTGCCTTCTGGGCCTAAATGATCCTCCTGCCTCAGCTTCTCAAGTAGCTGAACTACAGGCACGTGCGCCTGGCTCATTTTTGTATTTTTTGTAAAGAAGGGGTCTTGATATGTTGCCCAGGCTGGTCTTGAATTCCTGGGTTAAAGTGATCCACCCACCTTGGCCTCCCAAAGTGCTGGGATTACAGGTGTGAGTCACCACGACTGGCCAAAAAAATGTTAAGTGTTAAAATCAAAAAGAAAATTCACCAAGCTATTTTGCAGATTTTTCTGGAGAGATATAGATACAGAGATATACATATACGGAGAGAGATAAAGATATACAGATAGTTCTGGACTGCACACCTTATGATAAAATAGTATCGGTTGGGTATAACTTTGTTGCAGAAAGGACAAAGGGAACTGATTAAAGACTTAAGGCATATATATACATATAATGTTTTCCCAATTCCTCATACCATACCTTTTTATTAATTTTTATTGATATAATTAATTTGTATACCATAAATTCACCCTTTTAAATAAGTGCAGAATTTAGTGGGTTTTAGTATAGTATTCACAAGGTTGTACAACCATCACCACTATTTAATTCCAGAACATTTTCATCACCCGAGAATCACTGGCCCTACTCCCCATTTCCTCTCCCATTTCCTGGCAAGTATTTACTGACTTCCTGTAATTTGCCCATTTGGGACATTTCATATAAATGAAATCATACAACACACAATTTCACTAAATAAGACTTTTGTGTGTGGCTTCTTTCAAACAATTTTTTAAAATTGTGGTAAAGTAGGCATAACATAAAATTTACACTCTAATCACTGTCTAATCACTCACTCTGTCGTCCCAGCTGGAGTGCAGTGGTGTGATCATGGCTGACTACAGCCTCAACCTCCCTGGGCTCAAGTGATCCTCCCATCTCAGTCTCACAAGTAAATGGGACCACAGGCACATACCACCACACCTAGCTAATTTTTGCATTGTTTGTTGAGACAGGATTTCGCTATGTTGCCCAGGCTGGTCTTGAACTCCTGGACTCCAGTGATCCTCCCATTTCAGCCTCCCAAAGTGCTGGGATTGCAGGCGTCCGCTACCACACCTGGTTGTCTGTAACCACTTTTAGGTGTACAATTCAGTAGTGTTAAGAACATTCACGGCCGGGCGCAGTGGCTCAAGCCTGTAATCCCAGCACTTTGGGAGGCCGAGACGGGCGGATCACGAGGTCAGGAGAGCGAGACCATCCTGGCTAACACGGTGAAACCCCGTCTCTACTAAAAAAATACAAAAAACTAGCCGGGCGAGGTGGCGGGCGCCTGTAGTCCCAGCTACTCGGGAGGCTGAGGCAGGAGAATGGCCTAAACCCGGGAGGCGGAGCTTGCAGTGAGCTGAGATCTGGCCACTGCACTTCAGCCGGGGCGACAGAGCGAGACTCCATCTCAAAAAAAAAAAAAAAAAAAAAGAACATTCACATTGTTGTAAAACAAATCTCCAGAACTTTTTCATCTTCCCAAATTGAAACTCTGGACCTATTAAACACTAACCCCATTCTCTCCTTCTCCCAGCCTACAGTAACCACCCTTCTACTTTCTGTCTCTATGAATCTGACCAGTCTGAGTACCTCATGTGAGTGGAATCACACAGTATTTCTCCTTTGGTGACTGGCTTATTTCGCTTAGCATAACTCCCTCAAGGGTTCTCCATGTTGTAACGCATCAGAATTTCCTTCCTTTCAAGGCTGAAGAATACATCTGTTATACGGATCAATCACATTTGCATTACCCATTCATCAGTTAATGCACATGTAGGTTGTTTGCACCTTTTGGTCATTGAGAATAATGCTGCTGTATACATATGTGCATGTGTTTCTGCATGACCATTTGTTTGCAATTCTTTTGACTATATATGTATGAATAGAATTACTAGGTCATATAGTAGCTCTAAGTTTAACTTTTTGAGTAACTGCCAAAGTATCTTCCATAGTGCTACATGGTTTTACATTCTCGCTAACAATATATAATGGTTCCAGTTTCCCCAAATCCTCCCCAATACTTTTTATTTTTATTTTTTAAAAATAATTACAGCCATGCTAGTGAATGTGAAGTGGCATCTCATTGTGGTTTGGGTTTTCAATTTTATAATACTTTAATTTTTAATATCAAAAGAATATACTTGGCCTGAGGTGGTGGCTCACGCCTCTAACCCCAGCATTTTGGGGGGCCAAGGTGGGTGGATCACCTGAGTTTAGAAGTTCAAGACCAGCCTGGCCAACATGGTGAAACCCCGTCTCTACTAAAAATACAAAAATTAGCTGCGTATGGTGGCACGCACCTGTAATCCCAGTTACTCTGGAGGCTGAAGCAGGAGAATCATTTGACCCAGGAGGTGAGTTGGAATCACGCCACCAAACTCCAGCCTGAGAGGAGACGCTGTCCAAAAATAAATAAATAAATAAATAAATATACACTAAATTATTTTCTTGTATAATTAATAAAATTATTTTACAAAAGAAGTCCATTACTAACACACACTTGCATGCAAAGCACAAAGACACATCTAAGGGCCAGGTATAGTGGCTCACGCCTGTAATCCCAGCACTCTGGGAGGGAGGCTGAGGCAGGCAGATCACTTGAGGTCAGGAGTTTGAGACCAGCCTGGCCAACATAGTAAAACCCCATCTCTACTAAAAATACAAAAATTAGTCAGGCGTGCTGGTGGGTGCCTGTAATCCTAGCTGCTCGGGAGGGTGAGTCAGGAGAACCACTTGAGCCCGGGAGGTGGAGGTTGCAGTGCGCCAAGATTGTGCCACTGCACTCCAGTCTAGGTGACAGAGCAAGGATTCCTCTAAAAAAAAAAAAAAAAAAAAGTACTACAATTAAGTTGGCAAGAATTTACATGTAGTCCTTTCTACATATAAGACATAAACACCTGATACTTGATTCATTCCCTTCATTCTTCAGCCAGCCTCCCAGGACAAGTCTGGCAACGATTCTGACCATCGGGCAACAGAAATTACCTTTTTACAGCTTATGTTAGGACAGCCTACGTGGGTTTACATTTGGCTTAATATAATACTACCCTACTTCTCCAATAAGTATTTAAGCATTTATAGAAAAATGGAAACTTTTCAATTTAACCACTTCTTCTACCCTAGACGATCTGAGAAAGAGGTGACATACCTCACTTCAAGGAAAAAAGGGTCCTTTTTGCTCACAAGTATTTCCTCATAAACCTTATTTTTGAAATGATTTTAAAACCAGATTCTAATTTAATTAATCTAGATTTGCAAAATTATAAAGGAAAAGTCTTGCCGGTTGTTGCTTTGGTTAATTTCACAATTTAGTAAATTGCAACTAAGTATTTAATACAAAGCAGCCTTTGGTGGGGGCGGGGGGGGGTTGTTTAACAAAATGCATCTCATTACCAGCCCACAGAAACTTTTCCACGTGAAAACAGAAGAGGGATTGCCATGGAGAGATTCATTATGGATTTCGGGAGGGCTTTTTCCTCAGAAATAGAGTGAAAAGAAAAAGTCGCTGTGTAAGAAATCTGATACTGACGCTGTGTGACTCAGAAGTTGGTCCAAAAGTTTATCTTCGGCAATTATGTCTAGATGATCAACTACACATCTTCTACAACAGGTGACACGAAACCGCATTTCCCAAGCAAGGCAAAGCGATCAAATGAGTTATGACACGCGTTCCTGCGGTCTTATACTTTTATTTTTGATTTAACAGTCAAAAACAATTTTGAATCGGATGAATTACCAAATTTGGTTGGGTCTCGTTTGGCTTTCTGCTTTGCTTTTTTAATCAGCCATTTACCAGCAACTGTTGCACGTGCCCATTAGCACTCGAAGAATAAAAACAAACACACAAGACCAGGTGCCGGGCGCGGTGGCTCAAGCCTGTAATCCCAGCACTTTGGGAGGCCGAGGCGGGTGGATCACAAGGTCAGGAGATCGAGACCATCCTGGCTAACATGGTGAAACTCCGTCTCTACTAAAAATACAAAAAACTAGCCGGGCGTGGTGGCGGGCGCCTGTAGTCCCAGCTACTCAGAGGCTGAGGCAGGAGAATGGCGTGAACCTGGGAGGCGGAGCTTGCAGTGAGCCGAGATCATGCCACTGCACTCCAGTCTGGGTGACACAGCGCGAGACTCCGTCTCAAAAAAAAAAAAAAAAAAAAAAAAAAAAAAAAGACCAGGTAAGGTTCCCCTACTAACCCAAATGATCCGTTTCCTTAACACAATTTAAAAACCACAGTTAGGAGTGTGAAAACAGGCATGTTTTTGTGTGTATTTGTGTGCCACGATTGGTCCAAATCCTTAATTCCCTTTTAAGGAACAGATATATAATAAAAATTCGAAAGAAACCTCATTAGAAATGCAAAGAGGTTTGCAAAACAAGAGGCTTCTTTCATTCCAGAAAACCACACCAAAACAAGGGGAGAAAAATGAAAGCAATGGATATGCGTTTGCCAAACTTTCAATCCTGCCCGCGGAGACACTGCACTGCACACATTTTGAAGAGGAAAAGAGGGAGTTGAGGGGGTGTGAGAGAGATCGAGCGAGTGCGGCCTCAAACTGCAACAATTCAATCTCCATTTTGAACAATGCACCTCTTTCCTCTTGCAAATCCAGTTTTTTTGCCACTTGATGTGCCCTCCATTTCCCCTCTGTTTGGGGGGTCGGCGGGGTTGGGGGGAGACCGGAGCAGGATGCACAGTACAGGACTGAGCAAGGGGGGAGGGCAGAGGAGGTGGGGAAGGAGTCTGCGGCAACTGCGCTGAGTGGGTACCTGGAGTGCTGCTGTGGGTACTATGGCTCCTGAAGCTGCTTTCCATATAGTAACTGGCGTCGTCGTCGTCGTCGTCTTCCAGCTCCTCCGAGTAATCGGAGTCATCATCGTCTTCCTCCATCTCATCCTCCTCATTGTCCTCAGACTCGTGGGTCTCCTCGGTGTGGCCGTCCTCTTCCTCCTTCTCGCTGTCGTGGTCATTGTGCACCACCTTGCTGACGGCCCTCAGGGCCACGATGGTCCCGGCCAGGTGGCCGCCCCCGCCTCCTCGCCCTCCGTCCCTCCCCGGCCGCCGCCCGGGGGCGCTGGTGCTGCCGCGGAGGGATGGGAGAGTCGTGGGGGCGGGGGACCGGCGGCGGCGGCTTCCTCCGGCTACTGCTGCCCCTGTTGGGCGAGCTCAGCCGCGTCTTGGGGTCCATCTCAGCCTGGCCTGCGGCCCATCTGCCCCGGAGGCTACCGCGGTGCCGCGAGCGAAGACCCTCGATGGGTCCAGACGTGGGCCGTGGCGGCGGTGGCAGGGCTCCGCAGCGGGAGCCGCGGGCTGCTTGGGCGGCCTGTCCACCTGCCCCTCCGATTGGAGCCTAGGCAGGCGGGAGAAGGTAAAGCGGAGGGGAAGGGGCGGGCGCAGTGGGGGCGGTGGGCAGCGCTGGGGCGGGTGGGGAGGCCCGCGGTGCCGGGCGGGAGGGGCCCGGCCGGCGGAAGCGGCTGGAGGGAGAAGGCTCAATCAGAATTGCTGCGGCCCCACGCCGGATCGCCTTCTGCCGCTATCATGTTTCTTCCCTCTACCAGAGCGGGGTCACGTGAGCTGCACCGCGGGAGAGCCTGGGACGCAGCGACGCTACGCGGCGCCGCTGCGGGGAGCGCGGGAGTGTGGAGTCCCGGGCGGGAGCCCGGAGCGCCCGCACTCCGCGCAGCGCGGCGCGGCTGGACTCCGGGCGCCGGTGGCGCTGCTGAGAGGGGCATGCAGTTCGCGAAATGCCCCTTGTCAAAGGCCTTCGGAGACCACAGCCTCCGTCTGGAGCCCAAAGCCGGCCAGACCTCCTCCCCGCATCTCCCCTTCTGCGGCTGGGAGAGGAAGGCAGGGGAGCCCCCAGGTATCATTGCCCTCTCGCCCCATCGGGAAACTGATGCTGAAAGAGCCAGAGAGAGAAAGAAAAAAAAAGTCGCGGAGAGGGGCCGCCCGAGCGACCGAAGGCACCGGGCAGCGCCAGCGACGGAGGGAAATTAGTTGGGGGAGACAAGCAGACAAGCCCCCAGAATTTAGGGAACTCCAAAGCTTGGAGCTGGAGTCCTGAAATTGACTCCGATGACAACCGCTGTGGATCTGTGCCAGGAGCCACGCCCTGAGGGAAGGGCGTCCTAAGACCTGTTGCGTGGAATCCCCACTGGGAAAGCCTCAGTAAACTCCAGAACGCAACTACTGCACTTCCAATCTCCCGCCACCTTCCCAATGCCTTAGCTAGGACCTCGTTTGCCGTGGAAAAGAGGGAATCTTGTCTAAAACCTACTTCACGGTGTTACATGTTTGTATTATCGGGAAATAACCTTAATTTATTGACCTGACATGTCACTAGCTTTCAGCTTAGCCCAGGGGACGAATCATGATGACATTTCAGGCACTCTGAAACCTTATCACAGGGACTCAACCCTGAGTGGCTGAGGTCAGCTCTTCAGATAAGAGAAAGGTTTTATAAACATATATTAATATTTATGGAGATAAGTGACAACCAAAAGTAATTTTTTTTTCTTTGAGACCGAGTCTCAGTCTGTCGCCCAGGCTGGAGTTCAGTGGCGCGATCTCGGCTCACTGCAAGCTGCGCCTCCCGGGTTCACGCCATTCTCCTGCCTCAGCCTCCCGAGTACCTGGGACTACAGGTGCCCGCCACCATGCCCGGCTAATTTTTTGTATTTTTAGTAGAGACAGGGTTTCACCGTGTTAGCCAGGATGGTCTCGATCTGACCTCATTATGGGGAGGCCCATCTCGGCCTCCCAAAGTGCTGGGTTTACAGGCGTGAGCCACCGTGCCCAGCCTCAACCAAAAAGTAATTTAAAGAAAAATAGTTGACCGGGCGCAATAGCTCACACCTGCAATCCCAGCCCGTTGAGAGACCAAGGCCAGACAATAGATTGAGATCAGGAGTTCGAGACCAGCCTGGGCAACATAGCAGGACCTTGTCTCTAGAAAAAAATTGAAAAATTAGCCGGGCATGGTGGTGCGCACCTGTGGTTCCAGCTAGGCAAGAGGCTGAGGTGGGAGGATCCCTTGAGCCTGGGAGGTGGATGTTGCACTGAGCTGTGATTGCACCGCTGCACTCCAGCCTCAGTGACAGAGCAAGACCCTGTCTCAAAATTTTTAAAAAAGAAAGAAAGAAAAATACTTAACAGGATTCTGTACATCAGATGACTTATTTTAACCTAGTTAGGAAAATAGAACACATATGTGAGATGAAGATTAAAATACAGGCACAAATTGCCAAATAAATGCATTCAATACAATTTGGTTGAGCTCTAAGAGTGACAAATGTGTCTATGTCTCCAGGGACCAGGTAAGTAATGTAAGTCAATAAAGTAGGCAAGGTGAAGACCTAGGCCAATGGAAATGCCCATATTTTGTTTGAAGAGGGTGGCCAGGCGTGATGGCTCAGGCCTGTAATCCCAGCACTTTGGGAGGCAGGCGGATCACCTGAGGTCAGGAGTTCGAGACCAGCCTGGCCAACATGGTGAAACCCATCTCTATTAAAAATACAAAAAAATTAGCCGGGCGTGGTGGTGCACGTCTGTAATCTCAGCTACTCGGGAGGCTGAGGTACAAGCATCACTTGAACGCAGGAGGCGGAGATTACAGTGAGCTGAGATCATGCCACTGCACTCCAGCCTGGGTCACAGAGCGAGACTCTGTCAAAAAAAAAAAAGCGGAGGGGGAGATTTGGGGAGATTGAGTGAAGTGGGGGACTGAGTGAAGCTGGTACCTGAGTGAGAGGTAAGCAGAGGGGCAGGCCAGCAGCAAGGCTGGGATAGGAAACCTGAAGCTTCCTCCCCAAGCTGAGAACTCAAAGAGGGAATGAAGTGATTCCAGGAAAACATACTAAATTCCCACTGTATGTATACAGAACTTCCAACTAATTCAGTTCAAACAATAAATTCAGCATCTAAGATCACCAAACCCTTCAGAAGAAAAGCCACCATGACAGAGTGACAGAGTCCACAACAGACTCAACAGATAGCCAGCAGCACAGTCAACAATAAACTCCCAGAATTAGGTCCCCAAAGACTGTTAGAAACCAAAAAGAGAACAGTTATGATATGTAATGTTTTCAAAAATAAAAAAGTACAATCACAAAGATGAACTATCAAAGACAGATTATTAGGAATGAACAAATATATATATTTGTTTGTTTGTTTGTTTGTTTGTTTGAGACAGAGTCTTACTCTGTTGCCCAGGCTGGAATGCAGTGGTGTGATTACGGCTTACTGCAGCCTCAACCTTCCCAGGCTCAGATGATCCTCCCAACTCAGCCTCTTGAGTAGCTGGGACTACAGGCATGCACCACGCCACCTGGCTAGTTTTTAAACTTTTTGTAGAGATGTAGTTTGGCCATGTTGCCCAGGCTGATCTTAAACTTCTGGATTCAAGTGATCCATCCAATTCGGCCTCCCAAAAGGCTGGGATTACAGGCATAAGCCACTGTGCAGGCCCCAAGTAGATTTTTTAATAGTTTAGAAATGAAAAACAGGAGCTGGAGGCCATTATCCTTAGCAAACTAAAGCAGGAACAGAAAACCAAATACTGCATGTTCTTATAAGTGGGAGCTAAATGATGAGAACACACGGACACATAGAGAGGAACAACAGATACTGTGGCCTATAGGAGGGTGGAGGGTGGGAGGAGGGAGAGGATCAGCAAAAATAACTAATGGGTACTAGGCTAGGCTTAGTATCTGGGTGACAAAATCATCTGTACAACAAACCCCCATGACACAAGTTTACCTATAACAAACCTGCACATGCACCCCTGAACTTAAAGCTAAAAAAATAATGATAATTAAATCAGTAAATGAACAATCCTACTGATAAAATGTAGAATTTCATTTCATGTCATTTTACTTAGAATTTTATAAATCTTCAGTCATACCTGGGAGAGCGCTAAAGCACTGATTAAAAGCAAAAAACTAGAAATAATCTTTATGTCTCATTGGGAGCTGGTTAAAGAAAAACGGAATGTTACACAGTCTATACAAAGTAATACAGATCTGTATTTCAAGACTACAGTCACTCAGTATGCAACATAACAAATAACAAGGCATTAATCATTGTTTTAAAGAGAAATGCAAAACACGACGAATGGGATTTCTTGGATAAATCTAGGTATCCTGGATATCTTTAAATAAAGTTTGTTTTAAAGAGTCTGACTTTGAGATTTTATAAATATCCTTGAATAGTAATATTCTATTAGAATCTATTTATAGTATACTTTCATAAAAGATCCTCCATACAAAAGGAACATTTGGATAAACAGAATCAAAAAAATTCTTTTTTATAATTTATATAGTAAAACTGATTTTGAAGTTAGGCCCTTGGATTTTTTTTAGTAAGCTTTAAAAAAAATGTAAAATTTCCTCCCCACTACTATCTATCTATCTATCATTTATTTATTTAGAGATGGAGCCTTGCTCTGTTGCCCAGGCTGGAGTTCAAAGGTGTGATCTCAGCTTACCACAACCTCCGCCTTCCAGGTTCAAGCGATTCTTCTGGCTTAGCCTCCCGAGTAGCTCAGCTTACAGGCACAGGCCACCACGCCTGGCTAATTTTGTATTTTTAGTAGAAATGGGTTTTCACCATGTTGGCCAGGCTGGTCTCGAACTCCTGACCTCAAGTGATCCTCCCGCCTCAGCCTCCCAAAGTGCTGGGATTACAGGTGTGAGCCACCGTGCCTGGCCCCTACTACTTTTAAAAAAGTAACAGCTTATATTGTCAAGACATAGAAATGGCAACCTTGATAAAGTAATGAGTAATAGTACATTCCCTTGGTTACCACCCTCAAAGGATTCTGAGCTCTATAACACAAAGTAAGACATTTTCATTATCATACTTTTACTTATACAGAATATCAAAGTAACCCACGACAAGCGAGGCACATCTCTATTTGATTCAAATACACAATAAAGTCCTGAAAAAACAACCCTCTGTGGATTGTTTTGGGGGGTTTGTTTTGTTTTGGAGGAGGGGGGCTGCTGTGCTTAACATAAAATGTCCACATCCAGCAAATCCTTTGTATGTGAAACGTACAGAGTTGATTTCAAATTTAATTTAGAATTCAAGCTTTTTTCCAGTTTCAACTGGACTACTTGGTACCTTGCATCTATTCATTAAAAAAAAACTCAAAATAGGACCAAGCACGATGGCTCATGCTTTTAATCCCAGCACTTTGGGAGGCTGAGGTGGGCAGACTGTTTGAGCTCAGGAATTCCAGACTAGCCTGGGCAACACCGTGTAACCCCATATCTACTAAAAATACAAAAATTATTGGGGTACAGTGGCGCATGCCTGTCGTTCCAGTTACTCAGGAGGCTGAAGTGGGAGGATGGCTTAAGCCCAGGAGGCAGAGGTTGTAGTGAGCCAGGACTGCACTACTGCTCTCCAGCCTGGACAGCAGAGCCAGATCCTGTCTCAAACAAAAGGGGAGGGAGGGAGGAAGGAAGAAAAGAATATTCCAAAAATTATGGGAAGTAACTAAATTCATTTGTGTGTCATTTCATCTTTTTGAAGTTAAAAGTAATTGACATTTTGGTTAGTAAATGCAATGTCTGCAGCTGAAATATACAAGTTTGGATATTTAAATTAGGGCCAGGCACAGTGGCTCATAATCCCAGCACTTTGGTAGGTCAAGGCAGGCGAATCCCCTGAGGTCAGGCATTCAAGACCAGACTCGACAACATGGCGAAACCCCACCTCTACTAAAAATACAAAAATCAGCTGCGTATGGTGGTGGCAAGCACCTATAATCCTAGCTACTCGGGGCTGAGACAGGAGAATCGCCTGAACTAGGGAGGCGGAGGTTGCAGTCAGCCGACATTGCACCACTGCACTCCAGCCTGGGCAACAGAAAAAGATTCCGTCTCAAAAAGATTAATTAATGAATTAATTAGGTTGTTTTCTACATTAAAATCAAATTTTACTAAGGAACACATAAAAGGACATTGAATACATTTAGGAGGTTAATTTTTTTAAAAGATTTTTTAAAGCTGAACCATAATTAAGAATATCAACCTATGATCCTTTTTTAAAGGGTATGCTTTCTGTTTTTCCCCAGGTCAATTTTCCTTTTTTAGCCTTTTTTTTTTTCCTTTTTTTTTTTTTTTAGACGGAGTCTTGCTCTGTCACTCAGGTTGGAGTGCAGTGATGCAATCTCAGCTCACTGCAAGCTCCGCCTCCCAGGTTCACGCCATTCTCCGGTCTCAGCCTCCCGAGCAGTGGGGACTACAGGCGCCCACCACCATGCCCGACTAATTTTTTGTAGTTTTAGTAGAGATGGGATTTCACCATGTTAGCCAGGATGGTCTCGATCTCCTGACCACGTGATCCGCCCATCTCGGCCTCCCAAAGTGCTGGGATTACAGGCGTGAGCCACCGCGCCCGGCCTTTTTTCTTCTCTTTCTTTTGAGATGGAATCTCACTCTGTTGCCCAGGATAGAGTGCCCTGGTGTGACCTTGACTCACTGAAACCTCTGCCTCCCACCTTAGCCTCGCGAGCAGCTGGGACTACACGAATTTCCTCTCTCATTTTTTGAAATGGGGTCTTGCTTTGTCTCCTAGGCTGGAGTGTAGTAGTGCGACCAAGGCTCACTGTAGCTTCAACCTCCCTGGCTCAAGCAATCCTCTTGCCTCAGCCTCCAAAGCAACTGGGACCACAGATGTGCTCCACCACAAACGGCTGAGTTTTAATGCTTGGTAGAGACGGGGTCTCTCTATGTTGCTCAGACTGGTCTCAAACTCCTGCGCTCAAGTGATCCTCCTGCCTCAGCCTCCCAAAGTGTTGGGAACACAGGTGACAGCCACCCTACTTGGTACCCTAGGACAAGTTTCAAACTCCTAAAAGACCCATGTTTTTATTCCACTTTTTTTTAAGGAGAAGCAGGAGAGGGTGGCTAGGGACTGGTGAGGGAGGGGAGAACTGAGGTGAGATTGCAGAGAAGTAGGTAGGACTTTTTACTAAATGTCAAAACCGAAATAACTATCAGAAGAGTCAAACTTTTACATAAACTATTTTTAAAAGGTAAAAATTTCTTAAAAATCAAAGAAATCCTAGGTGAGACGGCTCTTTGATGGTCTAGAGTGCTTAAAATGCGTTCTTACCTGAGCACTCTTGGATCATGCCATGTGCTCACACCAGTCTGCGTTTGTAAGAAATATAGCTGGTCTTGTTGCGTTGTCCTCTGTTCTGTAAAATTAAGAAACACTGATAACAAAAATATTCAGAATGTCCAGATCAAAGACAGTTGTATACCTTAAGATGATACACTAATAGGGAAAAATATCCAAATTACAAATCTATTTTATTTGTTATCAGAAAGGGCTTTACACATCATTTGTTCTGTCTCTTGGAAACAATTTTATAAATGATGAGGGCTATGGGCCAGCTATCTAAAGGCAAACTCAACTTATCATGTGGCTCAAATACTGAATATGTTGCAATGGAAAACAAATCAAGATTGTCACAATACTAATAATTAAAAGATTTTAAATGATGTATAAAGGGCTCTGAGAAAGAGGCTGGTCAACATTTGGAAGATTTGAGGAGGAACTTCCAGAAACTTTCAGAGTTTGGAGATTGATAATGCTTCTTATGCCTAATTTTACATCAAAACCTATGTTTTCTCTTTGCTAGACAAAGGTGAATTCTCAAGGTTGCATGTGAGCTCAAAGAGAGGCAAAGCAGATAAGATACTGGGGAGACATTCTATGTCATAAACAGATAGAGACGGAAAAATAGCCAAGTTAGAAAGAAGACGACTAAAGAGCAAGCGTGCACACTGGGGAGAAAACAGTCAAGGACAAAATGAACTCAAAGCCCTTGGAAGGCAGAGGAAAGGCCAGGGTGAAGAGAACAATCTATACAAGGGTTTCTTTATGGTGGGTTTTGTTTTGTTTTGTCTTTTATAAAAAACGACAGAACCACTTTTCTTTAAATAAAATCTAATGAGAAACTTTGATACATAAAATAAAACTATTACTAATATTTATTAGTATAAATCTAATTTGTTTATAAACCTATAAAGTCAATAAATTTAAACTTTAAACTTTTAAAAATGATAAACATAAAATCATATTATTATAGAGGACAGCTATAATAATTTCAGCCTTGGTATCCACTTTATTTTTATGTTTTGGTTGTATAATTTTTTAAATTCAAATCACAGAAATATTATAAAAGTATAACCACTCCCACTCTAAAGAGCTTGCCTTATAATCTCCACGAGAAATGGCAGGAGACAATTTCTTCTCAGGTCTGAACATTGATAATCACAGTTAAAATTCACTGTGCCAGACAACGTGCCAGCATTTCACGAGATTAAATATCACTGATTTCTTGCAACAAACGTAGATGGTTGATGCTATTATTTTCCCCTATAGAGGATAAAACTGAGGCTCAAAGAGGTTAAATAATGTGCTCAGTGTTACATGGCAAAGCCAGGATATGAACCTAGGTCTCTCTGTGTCTCAAGCCTATAATTTAATGATAGTGCTAAAAGTTAACCTTTGAGTCACAGCACAGTTAATGGACAAACAGTTAATGGACAAATTTTTTCAAATTAAAGAGTTAAAATACATTTAAAAATAAAATTAGAGGCCGGGCGCGGTGGCTCAAGCCTGTAATCCCAGCACTTTGGGAGGCCGAGACGGGCGGATCATGAGGTCAGGAGATCGAGACCATCCTGGCTAACCCGGTGAAACTCCGTCTCTACTAAAAAAATACAAAAAACTAGCCGGGCGAGGTGGCGGGCGCCTGTAGTTCCAGCTACTCGGGAGGCTGAGGCAGGAGAATGGCGTGAACCCGGGAGGCGGAGCTTGCAGTGAGCTGAGATCTGGCCACTGCACTCCAGCCTGGGCGACAGAGCGAGACTCCATCTCAAAAAAAAAAAATAAAAATAAAATAAAATAAAATAAAATAAAATAAAATTAGAATCATGCATTTGCAGAAGAGTTTTTAAAAGTATTCTTCAGTAAAATAAAACTTACATGTGGCAATTCCCGATGTTGGTCATTAGGTGTCAACATCAATCTAAAGTGGTTTATCTACAGTCTGTTAAGAGGACAAGGATGTAGGTAACCTTGGTGAGCTTTTGGCAAGCAAGGAGAGGAAGTCAAGTTCACAGTACATACAAGTAGTCACAAGTTGGTATTAATTTAGAAACTTCTGTATTCTATTAGTAGAAGACTCATGTTATCTTCCACATGAAACTCTATAATCTGGGAATTTATATAAGATTGTAATCATTTTATACAAACATAGAAGTGACTCAATCATTTACAACAGTCCACTCACATAATCCAAAATTATAGACAGTACAAATATATGAGCATCAGCAGAAATATGCCTTTGAAATTATTTCTAAATATATGTCTAAAAAATTACATCGTAAGTTGTACTTCAGATTACTGTTATCAGTGACAATACCACCTTACCTTTCTAGACAGTGCCTATTTACAAAATAGTCTCACTTCATCTCATACATATGCTTCTCACACTACCTTTGTTATAAACTAGTCATCTCACTTCATGATAAAAGAATACAAATGCTGAGGGTAAATGACTAGCACAAGGTCAAACTGTTGGCTGGGTAGTTATCTACCACTTCAAAGACTTTTCAAAGTTGGGAGGTTTTATATTTATTTTCATGCAGAATCCCTAAGCCCAGATTAATAACTTTTTTCAAAGTTATTATTTCCTCAGCAAGCTGAAATCAGTAAACCATGTTTTATTTTTCCTTTGCCGGTTGTCATACCATAGCCTTCTGGTAGGTATGGAAGAATATGTAAACTTGTCCTGCTCATGTAATGTCTATGTCGTTGTGACCTGACTCTCCTCTCTGCCAGCCTGGGATCTGAAGACTGTCCACATGTTGCACCGTTTGTTCCACTAACTGGAGTGTTCTCATCAACAAAGCAGCTAAGAGGTCTGTCTGCCAGGGCTAGAATATTCGGATGCCAGTCTATTGAAAATTAACAAGGAAAAGACCTTTTCAATTTAGATATCAAAAGTAAAGTTCTCTAGACAATGTATGTACTGTAGTAACAATCACTTATCATATCTGAAAACAGAATGACTAATACAAGTATAGTGACTTCAAGAACTCTGAGTAAAAGCAAACCTGAAGTCTCTAAGCACCAAAGAAACACAAATGAAAAGCATGTCATCGACTATGTATTTAAATGACTTTATTTTAATGGCATTTGATATAAAATCCACATATATCTGTGGATGTGAGTACTGGCTTACAAAACACTGCCTGATCTAGCTACAGCCTCTCAGACCTGACTTCCCACCATTCTCTCTCCCACTCTGCTTCTGCCACACTCATATTCTTCCTGTTCCTTCAACTTGCCGAGGTTATTCCACCTGAATGAGCAGTTGCTCTTCCTTCCACCTGGCATATTCTTTTCTCCTACTCTCTCTAGGCCTGGCTCTTTTTTGTCATTCACATCAGCTTATTGTTTCCTCCTAAGAGGTTCTTCACACCTCCCAATCTAAAAAAGTCACCCAGTCATTTGACAACACATCACAAAAGGGAAGAAGACAGTTTGTCTCTTTAAGGAGCTTCCCGTCTACTTTTGCAGATCTTCCAAAATAAAAAATAATCAAGAGTTCATTCTTAAATTAACATGGTCGGGTGCAGTGGCTCACACTTGTAATCCCAATAGTTTGGGAGACAGAGGCGGGTGGATCACTTGAGGTCAGGAGTTTGGACCAGCCTGGCCAACATAGCGAAACCCCATCTCTACTAAAAATACAAAAATTAGCCGGGCACGGTGGCGGGTGCCTGTAATCCCAGCTACTCGGGAGGCTGAGGCATGAGAATTGCTTGAACCCTGGGGGCAAAGGTTGCAGTGAGCCGAGATCGCACCACTTCACTCCAGTCTAGGCAATAGACTGGGACTCCATCTCAAAAAAAAAAAAAAATTCCTTGGCAGTTTAATATTAGATAAATTCCTTGGCAGTTTAATACTAGAAATGCAACTTGGCAACGTGAGCTAAGCTTTTACCTGAGAGTCATAATGTAAACACAAAACTTTGTGATCCAATGAGTTAAGCAATTAGTTCTCAAAAAATACAAGTAGGTGCAGCTAATGAGAAGAATTTGGTATTTTATGCCTAGTGCCAGTCCTGCTCAAGACGGGGGAAATAGGGAAAACAAAACACTGCACAAGATGGCAAATTTTTTTCTCACTTACAAGAGTGGGGAGAGGGGCATTCAGCTACTTAGACTATTTGTTTTCGGTTACTTCAAAAGCAACTCTTTGCAGTTTCCGAAAATTGTCTTGCATCCAAATGTCGTTATACAGTAAGTTCCATGAACTGACTATACTTGATATTCTTCAAGATTTAGTTCAGAGATTCCTCTGCTTATCCATTTAATTCATTCAATCATTTATTTTATTTTCATTTTATTTTATACTTTTGAGACTGAGTCTTGCTCTGTCACCCAGGCTGGAGTGCAGTGGCGCAATCTCGGCTCACTGCCACCTTCACCTCCTGAGTTCAAGCAATTCTCATGCCTCAGCCTCCTGAGTAGCTGGGATTACAGGCTCCCACCAGCATGCCTGGCGAATTCTTGTAGTTTTAGTAGAGATGGGGTTTTGCCATGTTGGCCAGGCTGGTCTCGAACTCCTGACCTCAAGTGACCCGCCCACCTCAGCCTCCCAAAGTGCTGGGATTACAGGCGTGAGCCACCGCACCCGGCCCTGAATTTCCTTTTCAAAAATACAAAGTTTTCTCTTTTACATTATGACTCTCACTTAAAAGCTTAGCTCACGTTGCCAAGTTGCATTTCTAGTATTAAACTGCCAAGGAATTTATCTAATATTAAACTGCCAAGGAATTTTTTTTTTTTTTGAGATGGAGTCCCAGTCTATTGCCTAGACTGGAGTTCAGTGGCATGATCTTGGCTCACTGCAATCTCCACCTCCTGTGGTCAAGTGATTCTTGTGCCTCAGCCTCCTGAGTAGCTGAGATTACAGACGTGCACCACCACGCCTGGCTAATTTTTTTGTATTTTTAGTAGAGACAGGGTTTCACCATGTTGGCCAGGCTGGTCTCGAACTCCTGACCTCAGGTGATTCGCCTGCCTCTGCCTCCCAAAGTGCTGGGATTACAGGCGTGAGCCACCGTGCACGGCGGCTTACTTCAATCTAGTTAGGAAAACAGAACACATATGTGAAATGAAAAAATACAAGCACTAATTGTCAAATAAATGTATTCAATATACTTTGGTTGAGCACCAAGGGTGGCAAATGTGAATATGTGTATATGCCTCCACGGACCAGGTAAGTAAGGAAAGTCAACAAAGATGGCAAGATGAGGACCGTGGCCAATGGGAATGCCCCCCCTTTTTTTTTTTTCACGATAAGAGTCTCACTCTGTCGCCCAGGCTGGAGTGCAGTGGTGCAATCTCTACTCACTGCAACCTCCACCTCCCAAGCTCAAGTGATTCTCCTGCCTCACCCTCCCGAGCAGCTGGGATTACAAGCGCCCACCAGCACGCCTGGCTAATTTTTGTATTTTTAGTAGAGACGGGGTTTCACTACGTTGACCAGACTGGTCCCGAACTACTGACCCCAAGTGACCTGACTGCCTCGGCCTCCCAATGTGCTAGGATTATAGGCGTGAGCCACCACTCCTGGCCCTTAGATGTGTCTTGTGCTTTGCGTGCAAGTGTGTGTTACTAATGGACTTCTTTTGTAAAATAATTTTATTATACAAGAAAATAGTGTGTATGTATTTTTTATATATATATATATATACACACATACACACATATATTTTTTTTTTTTAGACAGCATCTCCTCTGAGGATGGAGTTCAATGGCTCGATTCCAACTCATGGCAACCTCCACCTCCCGGGTCAAGTGATTCTCCTGTTTCAGCCTCCTGAGTAGCTGGGATTACAGGCACCTGTCACCATACCTGGCTAATTTTCATATTTTTAGTAGAGATGGGGTTTCACCATGTTGGGCAGGCTGGTCTTGAACTTGGTCCCCCAAAATGCTGGGATTACAGGCGTGAGCCACCACCTCAGGCCAAGTATATTCTTTTGATTTTAAAAATTAAAATATTGTAAAATTAAAACCCAAACTACAATGAGATGTCACTTCTCATTCACCAGCATGGCTGTATTTGTTAAAAAAAAATAAAAAGTGTTGGGGAGGATTTGGGGAAACTGGAACCATTATATATTGTTAGCGAGAATGTAAAACCATGTAGCACTATGGAAAATGCTTTGGCAGTTACTCAAAAAGTTAAACTTAGAGCTACTACATGACCCAGTAATTCTCTTCATACATATATAGTCAGAAGAATTGCAAACAAATGGTCATACAGAAACACATGCACATATGTATACAGCAGCATTATTCTCAATGATCAAAAGGTGCAAACAACCTACATGTGCATTAACTGATGAATGGAGAACGCAAATGTGATTGATCCATACGACGATATATTCTTCAGCCTTGAAAGGAAGGAAATTCTGATGCGTTACAACATGGAGAACCCTTGAGGGCGTTATGCCAAGAGAAATAAGCCAGTCACCAAAGGAGAAATACTGTGTGATTCCACTCACGTGAGGTACTCAGAGTGGTCAGATTCATAGAAACAGAAAGTAGAAGGGTGGTTACCATGGGCTGGGAGGAGAGAATGGGGAGTTAGTGTTTAATAGGTCCAGAGTTTCAATTTGGGAAGATGAAAAAGTTCTGGAGATTTGTTGTACAACAATATGAATGTTCTTAACACTACTGAATTGTACTTAAAAGTGGTTAGAGACAACCAGGTGTGGTAGCTGATGCCTGCAATCCCAGCACTTTGGGAGGCTAAGGTAGGAGGATCACTTGAGTCCAGGAGTTCAAGACCAGCCTGGGCAACATATCAAGACCCTTTCATTACAAAAAATACAAAAATTAGCCAGGCGTGTTGGCATGTGCCTGTAGTTCAGCTACTTGAGAAGCTGAGGCAGGAGGATCACTTGAGCCCAGAAGGCAGAGGTTGCAGTGAGCTGAGATTGCACCACGGCACTCCAGCCTGGGTGACAGAGC